>NC_056739.1:758192272-758329772 GCF_019279795.1 Protopterus annectens | reverse complement strand
ATTTAGCTTAAAAGACCATTTCCTCAGCTTTTAAGATGACTTAATATAGAGGCAATGTAAGAAAGAGGATCTGTCAGATTTCAGAGTGTACCTGTAAAACTGTACTTAGTAGTGTGGCAGACAAGCAGCTCATCCTATTGTAGGTAAGGACAGGAGGTCCTCAAGTTTCAGTATTGGGACTATTATGATCTCGCTATTTTCCAAGTAAAATAATTCTGGAGAAATTGCCCTCATATAATACAATACATGCAAGAGATGTCTCTTTTAGTGGAGTGTGTATCCTCCATCTTTAATTTTATACTCATATTCATAACAAACCTTGAGTGTTCATCTCTCTCTCTCTCTTAGATGTTTCAATAAAATAACTATAATCCAAATATTTTCATTCATGTCACCCCACTTCTGAGATACCCACTCTTATTTTCATTAAAAGACCCCTTTTGCCTCTACATGATGACTCTGTGTTACCTCCCTGAGTACATTCACTTTCTTAATGCATTTAGTAGCCCTTTACTGCTACTTTATTTATTGTCTACCTCATTAAAAATGGCAACCTTGACCTACTGCTTCTGCTTTCTCCATTTACTATTTAGACTATGTACAAACTGTTCCATTCACTTACTCACAGTTTGAATTTACTACTCCATTCTCAGGGAGTAAAAGAAAAATTTAAAAAAAATGTACATCTAGTCATAGCATTTGTACAATTTTCTATTTTTGGATGTTCCTCATTTTGTGTATATATATATATATATATATATATATATATATATATATATATATATATATATTATAATGCAGTTCTATGTACTTGTACACTAACTGTTTGCATAGAGGGAAGGGCTCATTATTTTCCATCCAATGTAGTTTTTTTGACTGTGCACAAGACCCAGGACGAAAAAGTGTTCAATGCTAGTAGGCACACTGGTGCCAGGACTGGAAAAAGTGACAGTGTAGAAACCTCAAGGCATGGACACATTCAAATTGGCTAGTAAGTGCACTACTTGGATTCCAGGAATAAAGAAATACAGAAGACCTGGAAAAAAATCAGATACAAAAAGTGAGGAAAAACACTGACTGGGGAAAGTTCCGTACCTGTTCAGCAAAAAGCAATGCAATCTTCAGACATGACTTCCAATAACCTAAAGGAAGATATAAGACAACTGCATATAGACCTGGTTAAAATAAACAAAACATTAACAGAGTATATCAACACAAACAACAAAAGGCTGGAAAAAAATGGAAGAAACTTTAAACAGATATTCAGATGAGATGATAAAGTTGCAAAAATCAGAGGTTGAAATGGAGAAAAAGGCTGGCTGAATATGAGACTGCTCAGGAAGCAATGATTAAAAAAATAATAGAATTAGAGGACAGAGCACATTGGGAAAACCTGAGATTTTCAGCTACACCAGAGAAGCTGTAAGGAACAAACTGCATTAATTTTATGAAAGTTCAAATAAGCAACTGGACTGGTATTCCACAGCAGGAGTTTTCAGTTGAAAGGGCATATTGTGTGTATGCTCCAAACCTGGCTATAAGCGAGCAACCTAGACCTTTAATAGTATAGATACAAACCTACCAGCAGAAGGAGTTGATTCTGACAAAACTGTGGACTAAAAGTGGGAGACAGCAGAGTGTTTCTGGAGAATGATTACTCATTGTACACCAGACAGAAGAAGAGCAAATTTATTCCACTAATCAGGGAATGTTGAGATGCAGGTGTGAGATTCAAACTGCTGTACCCAGCTGTCTTCAAGGTATTCTTCCCTGGAGGGACAACATTATTTTTTGATGAAGAAAATGCTAAGGAGGAAATACAAACATTTTTCCAACAAAAAGTAAGCTGTGAAACAGAAGGAGACTCTGCTTCTTGTTCTTCTGGTAATAAAGACCACAGAGGGACTATGCTTCTGAAACCTTTTCAAATGTTTAAACGGAAAATGTTGGAGAGAAGGAATGGAGCATGAGAGTTAACTAGAAGAATCAAGAGTACATTGGAAATGAAGCAGAGACAGGACTTTGGAGATGATCAATGATAAAACAAGTAACTTAATATGGGATTACAATGCAATAATTATACTTGTGAAATATGACAGAAGAAGAAAATCTAGAAGTACTGGACTTTTTTCAGAATACGTTGGACTTGTGGGGGACTGTAAAGCATATGCCCTACTTCATGTCAATAATGTTTGGAAAAGTGATTTGGGGAGGGGAAGAGGAGGGAGAAAGTTAACTGTAAGTATAAAGATTTTTTTTCTAACATAGTACCAATTTTGTGGCATGTGGTTTTCTTTTCATGCCATGAAGTAAAGTTTGTTTCAGTTATTTTTAAGTGTAATGGGGGTTGTAAATAGGTGCTGTTGTTTTTTTTTCTTTTCTTCCTCCCTTCTTCTCTCTTTCTTCTTGTTTAGTTTTTAAAAAAATGTAGGCACTGTGATGTAAAAAAGCCTGGTTAAAAAGTATGATAAAATAAATGTTTTAAGAGAGAGCAAGTAAATCAAAAATAACATTGAATATTATGAAGCTTTTTTTCTAGCAAATACATGTTTGTTTAGTAACAATTCTGAAGATTGTCTTCATGTTTCCATGGAAACAACCTGATAAAGAGAAACTGGATGCCTGATTCTGATATCTCCATGGAGACAATCTGATAAAGAGAAACTGGCTACAGTCTGGTGGAGAGTGACTGGCCATAGAAAAAAAGAAAAAAAAAACAGCTAGGAGATAACATTCTCTGAAAGCATTCAGGGACTTGCCCAAAGTATTTAATGTTCTCTGAAAACATTCAGGGGTTTTCCCAGCTGGGAGAGCTATAAAGATAAGACAAACCCAATCAGCATTTAGTAGAAGCACAGGTTGCCACATACATCTCAGCACGGATAACCTTTCTTTTAGGTTAACTCAAGTCTGTATGTGTGGCTGTCATTTTGGGACTTTTGCTCCTATTAGGAGGGTAAAACTTCCATATTTGAAGGTGTACATAGTTTTGTGTGTTAGTAATAAGTTAATAGGTTTTAGGAAGGGTATTGTATATTTTTTGAAGGCCTTCAATAAAACAAATAGTTTTATAAGAGGAGACATGGGCTCAAATGGATATGACAAGAAAATGTTCAACCTTCCAAACAGTGTATTCATGTAACACAAACACTGTAAGTAGACATTTAACAAAAAAGGAGTTATGCATAAAAGCTGGGAATAATAACTTTTTAATACAATGATGTTTTCATTAATGCATTTAAATGTAAATGGCCTCACAGATAAATACAAATAGGTTCATAGGTTCACAGGGGTTCATAAATAAGAAACAGTAGTGAACTATATTAAAAAATGTAGAGTGCGAATAGTTATGTCACCGGAGATATGCTTAGAGAGAACCGAACATGTGAATTTGATAAAGAAAGATTTTCAGGATGGTTATTCAGCAGAATACCTGGGACAAAGGAAAAGAGGAGTACTTATACTAATTGCAAGAGGATCTCTAATAGTGATAGAAGAAGAAGATAAAAATATAATAATGGCAGATTTACAGTACTAAGGGGCTACTGGCAATGGATGAGGGTTACACAGGCATGTATTTACAGTCCACCTAAAACTGCTAAAATGGAGCTTAAGAAAATTCTGGGAGAAATAATCAGTATTCAGCAAAGAATATTACTTATTGGTGGGGACTGGAGTTTGATTTGCAGCAGTAAAGATGTGTCTGGGGGGCCCAGAAGGGAATATAAAACAAAGGAGGGTAGTTTTTGAAGAAATTTATGAAAATATTTGACATGGAAAATGTGAATTCAGTAATAGGAGTTTGGGGTGAATTTACATATTATTCCCCAAGATATAAAAAATGGGCTAGGCTAGACAGAATTTACATTTCACAGGGACATGTGCATTTATGTAGGAAAGAAAGGGTCTGGTATGTTTGGATCATGACTATCCCAAAACTACTTACCCAGTAACTATTTCAGATCCCGTGCCTGTAACAGCTAACACTAAAAGCACAGGATAATGAAATAAAAATGAGATATTGGCAATTTCCCACCAACTGTTAAAAAGAGGAATTTAATGAATGAGTAGTGGAGATTATTCAGGAGCTGTTAGAAGAACAGGGCAGACTGGGATTACCCAATCTGAAGTGGAATTTCAGAGCTACACAGTTAAAACTCCTATATGTAGCACAAACAGAAAACTGTAATTCAAAATAGAAAAGGATGATGATGAAATGGGGGGAATCTCAAGAAACAAGGAGAGGCTGGGATTTTGGATGCAGACATTTAAGGAGAATAACAACAGTCATACAGAATATTATATCTATAAAGTAGCAGAAAGTATTCGAAGAACTAAACCAACACGGGAATGGAGAAAGGAGATTCTGCCAATAGGGATGACTGAAATTAGGGATGAAGACAATAGGCAAGAGGGGCCTGGAATTTATTGGATAAAACTGACAAAGTAACCAAGCTATTGGGAGGAAATAACTAGAGAGGGAAAGATGATAAAATGGAAAGACATCAAGAATATATTTGGACTGCAGGTTAGAGGTTGCCTTCCCTATCAGAGATTGATATGAGAGTATAGGCAAAGAGAAAGAAATTGGGCATCCTAAATGAAAGACCAGCACTGGCAGAGTTTTTAATAGAATCTAGAGCAGAAGCTGCCATTAAAAAAGGAATAATTAGTAGAGCATATAAAATATTGCATGATAACTATAAGAATCGATCAGAAGAGGTTAGAAAGGATTGGGAACAGAGGTTGTATAAGCAATTCACAAAGAAATAATGGGAGTATATATGTATGTCTCCCAAATATGCAACATAATCTAGTAGATTTAGGATTTTTGACTGGAAATGTTTACATAGATATTTTTATACCCCAAGTAGACTCCAGAGAATTTTTCCTCGGGTAGACAGCAAATGTTGGAGGTGTGAAGGGGAAGAACAAGTTACTTTGGAACATATTTTCTGAGAGTGTGGTGAGTTGGCAGACATTAAAGATTCCCTGTGGGATGCACTGTCAGAGATGCTGGGTGAGCAAATTTGTCTGATGAGGGAGATAATTTGTCTGAGCTGTGATACAGAATCAGAATTGCTTAGACATGTTAAGGTCTTACTGTGTCTAATTATGGTGGCTGATGAAAAACTATTACTAGAAAAGGGAAATCAAAATCGAAACCAACTATACTGGAAGTAGTGAATATAGTAACAGAGATAAAATAACTGGAATTGAGATCTTTAGAAAAAGGTAAGAGCAAACTACATAGGAAAAAATGGGAATTGTGGGAAAAATACATAAGTGAGCAATGAGGTTTAAAAGGCAGTAGGACTGAAATGAGATATGTAATGTTTAGTGAGAAAGATTGGGCAGATTATGAGTGATGTAAAATGCTTGAATCTAGCAGTGTGTTGGTGTGGTTTGTTTTCATTTATATAAATGTATAATTGCCTATGTAGTAAGCGATGATTTAATGATGGTAAAAAAACAAAAGTCAGGAATTGAATAATGTATGTAATGCTGCTTAGGTTATATAATATATATCAATATATGTGAAGTATAATGCCTACGTTAATATAGTTTGATTACTTTTATATGAATGTAAATTTGCCTGTGTCACAAGTGATAATTCCATAAAGGTGTTTGAAAAAAAGGCATGGAAACATTCCTACAATGGGTCTAGGCTAAGCCCAGGTGGAGGATGACCCCCTGCTGTAAAAGAAACTAGGAGTCCACAAAAATCACAAAAACTGATAGGCCAGAAAAGAGCTATACAGATGATAGAGTGGACTATTAAGGATAAGAAAGAAATTATTTATTGTTACTGTTATGCAAAAAGACCAGAATCTCCAGACAGAAGATATATGAAAAGATTAAGAGAGAAATTAGAGGAAAGAAAAAATACTTCCACAAGAAAAGCTGTCAGAAGCTTCAAATGCAAATTTGTGTTCATTAATACAACAGATCTATGGAAAACACTATATAGAACAAGAAACCTTGGACCATTTTGGAAATAGAAGTCACTGAGGAAGTGTGAAAATATAAAAAAACTAAATACTGTTGAAAGGTATAAAAAATAAATATGGACATGGGAAAGAAAGAGAGATCTGATATGGTGGAATAATTATGCAAAGTAGAAAGCCAAATTAATCAACACAAAAAGGCAGCCCAAAGATATTTGAAGAGAAATACAGGCAAAGGCATCCAGATATGGAAAATTTCACAATAAAAAGTAGATCACAAAGAGGGAACATAGAACAGGAAATTAGTCAAGTAGAAGTTAAAAAAATAGAAACAGAAGTTATGGAATACCTGCAAAGTGAAGGATTTAGTGCAGAAAGTCTAACAGGTTATATCAGGGCATGATGGAACAACAATTCCCCCAAGTAAGGAGAAATAGGAGGAGCAGGAGACAACTGAAGAAGAAATGTGGACATGGGAATGAAAAAGAGATTTACGATGGTTTGACATGTATGCAAAGGTGAGAGCAAAACTAATTAATACAAAAAAGCAGCACCAATGATATTTGAAGAGAAATGCAGACAAAGATATCTGGACATGGAAAATTTTACAATACAAAAAATAAACTGAGATTTTGGATTATCTGTGAAGTGAATAATTTACTGCAAAAAATTTAACTCAGATAACATCATAGCAGGTTAGAGAAAAGGACAGCCAAATTAAGGAGAAATCAGTGGAGTGTGAAGCATCTAATCAGTTGCCATATGAAGATACTTTGGAGCCTCCCATAGGAAACCAGTATAAGTGTGCAGCTGGAGTTGGACAGCAAGGGAAGGAGCAGGAAATTGTGGCAACTCTGACGCAGTCAATGTCAAGGCGTGATAGGTCAGTGAGTTCCCATACAGAAGAGCAATGGATGACACAGGATGAAACTGAATAGAACATTGCACACAAAGCTGCTCTGGAACTTTCTATAGAATATCCACAGGAAATGAAGAACAAAGAATGTGCCCTCAGTTTAGAAGATCTAAGAGAAGAGTTGCTTGATTTAATATAGATTGATAGACATATCTAGATCATCAATGAAACCTCAAAAGCTAGAAGTTCAATAGAACAAATGAGCACAGTAATTAGGACTGTCCACAGAGATCCATGCAATATAACAGAAATAAACAGGATAAATTACTGTGTAGCTATTTTAATAACAGATAAAGTTTTACCACAAGAACACAAGGCAGTAAGAGAAAGGAAGGGGAGAAATCAATGCTCTCATGAAAGTATTGAACAGAAAAAAACTATAAAGCAATTAAGACAAGAAGTGTCACTGTTATCAGAGTGTAGACGAGGGAACAGATCAATAAAATACTTAGAAAGATAGACATAGGTTCATAGGTTGGTACTAGGCTATTGGCCCTAGGGCCTATGCAAGCCTAGCCATAACAATTCCCTGGATATTTCTTCCCACAATATTTACTTCCCTGGACCCCTGTCTAGCTGATGAGATGATAAAATAAACATGCAGTTTTATAATAGATTAGGATCTATCATGCACTATTGCAAATAAAAAACTAAAAATATCAGCACAGGCATAAAAACCTAGAAGATATGTAGATAAATATAAACAAAATGTACAAAATAAACAATTTATTGTTGACTAACAAAAGTTTTATAGAGTCTTGGGAAACAAGGCAAAAGGAATTGAAACACAACCAAAAAAAGAAGAAATAGACAAATTTCGGAGAAATATCTGTGAAGATTCTGTGGAACATAAAGATAAGAAGTTCAAATGTACAGGATATGAAATGGGATGAAGTAACGGCCAGAGAGATTAAAACAAAGCTAAGAAAAGCACCTAATTGGAAAACCCCAGGCCCAGATGCAGTACCTAACTTCTGGCTAAAAGTATTAACACCTTTGCATGAAGATTTAGCCATGAGTAAAAACTATTTATATGTGCACCCTGAACAGACACCAGCTTGGTTACAAACAGGAAAAACAATGCTCCTACTTAAGAGCGAACCTGCAAGCTATCCTAAAAAGTATAGACCAATAACTTTTCTTTCGATTACATATAAACTATACACCGGAATTGATGCTGACAGTGTTTATAGTCATTTAGAAGAAAACTCATTCTTGGCAACAGAACAATAGGGTAATAAAAGAAAGTCATATGAAACAAAGTGTCATTTATTATTAAATAATGTCATAATGGAGAATGTAAGAAGTTGAAGAATCTAAGTACGGCATGGTTAGACTACAAAAAAGAATTTGACAATATGCCACAATAATGGATAAAAGAGTGCTTAAAAATGTATAAGATACACCCTACACTGATCAGTTATATTATAGAGAACATGAAACACTGGCAAAACACTTTTATTTATTTAACATTTGTTGATCAGGAAAATCCGACTAGGACAGAGCCTATTTTCAGCGGAGGCCTGGGGAGAAATGCTCCAGATGCATGTCTTTGGAATGTGGGAGGAAACCAGAATACCCAGAGGAAACCCACACAAATGCAGGGAGAACATGTAAACTCTGCACAGAAGGCACCCCAGCTGAGTGTCAAACTGGAGAAATTCTTGCCGTGAGGCGACATTAACCACTGCACCACTGTGTAGCCAGTTACGCTATGATAAAGGACAAATGATTATTACAGGGATAAAAATTAAAAAGGGGGATATACATATGCATGAAAAAATAGAAGCGTTTGAATATAAATTAATTGCTGTTAAAAAACATGTGTGTTCGAGATTTAAATGATTTTAAGAATGGTAATGTGTTTCAATGGCCAACAACTCAGAAATGTAACCCTGACTTGCCCTTTCTAATATGAGCGCAAATCAGTATCAGAATCAGTTGATTTTAAGGCAATCATCTGGGCATATATCCACAGTTAATACTGTACTCAGAAGAATGGATGATCCCCAATCACTGCATGTGGGAAACTCAGCAGCTGAACTGGATGAATTTCCACCACTTGGAAACAACATCATGGGAGAAGCAACTTGTTTACCTATTTTTTTCTACTGATAACTCCAATCTTTTGGATACTGCTAGCACTAAAGAAACTATACTACATGATGAAGAGAACACCCCAGCTACTGTCATTTTTTTAGAATTGGGCATATTCCATCTACAGCTGTCCATTCAAGTACTACCACAGATAAGAGGAAGAAGCAGAAGAAGAGAACTGAGTCAAGGGTGAATCACACCAACACAGATGGAGCCAATAACCTTCATACAGGTAGGACCAACAATGAGCAGCAAAACACTCAAGAAGTGAATGTTGTAGGCTGTACTGTGGTGAATTTATCTAATGTTATTCTTAAAAATGTAGAGTTAAATATTTTAGATAAGGGTCTTTCATTTATTCCCTTTATTGATGGTAATAAAATGATAGCCTGTCTGAGCTTAGAATGTCTGTATATAACCTAGACCTAAAAGATTATGTATAAAAATAATACATCCAGTGCTAATATTCAATTAAAATGAGCCACTGCTTTTGTTCCTACTAATAAGCCGACTACAAAAGCATTTTATAATATGTGCGAAAATGTAATTTAGAAGATATTTTTTTAAACTAATAAAAATAAGTTCTATAACATTAATGAAGAGGAAAGGAAAGTCTTAACTGATTTGGGTAATAGGGAAGACATAATTGTAAAACAGGATGATAAAGGTGGTAAGATCATTGTAATGGATGCTTTTGACTACACAAGTTGGATGCTTGAATTATTATTGGATGTGAATAATTTAAAAAAGTAATATGACTGATGTAAATGATATTATATAGAGAGTGAATTTTTTTATATGATTTGTTAATGGACTTTTCTATTAGTCCTGACTTCTATAGTTTTTATACATTGCAAACCCAATTATACCTATAATATACAGTCTGCCAAAAATTCATAAATATTTAACAGCACCTACTATAAGGCCAATAGTGTCTGGTAGCTGAAGGATTACTACAGTTTTGTCTAAATATCTGGAAAATCAACTACATGAATTACTGATACAGAGTAAGAGCTATATCAAGGACATTAATGATTTTCTGAATGCATTGCGCCAAAAGAATTAAACATTCCAGATAGTTTGATATTGGCCATAATGGACATTAAATCACGCTGATAACAAATGAAGTTGGGATCCAGTATATTAGACACGTTTTATGTGTTCATATTAAATTTCCAGTATCCAAGGTAGAAATGATCTGTTTAATGTTGGATATAGCGCTATGTAACAACTTCTTTTTATTTAATAATTAATACTTCCATCAGTTACTAGGAGTGGCCATGGTCATAACCGTTGTGAACAGTTATGCAAACCTGGTACTTTCTAGGTGGGAAGAATTAGATATATTTGACATTACTAATGATCTTACTAAATTTCAAAATGAGAATTTAGTTTTTTATTAGCGCTTTGTTGGCAACATTTCTTTCCTTTCCGCAGAAAATATAGAAGCTCTTAAGAGATTTGTTAATGACTTGCAGAAAATTACTGATTTTTTTAAAAAATTGAACTTAACCACTCTACTAATAATGTGAGTTTTTTGGATTTCAATGTTATATATATATATATATATATATATATATATATATAAATGGTAGGTTTGATACAACAATACATAGGAAAAATGAACTATATATATATATATATATATATATATATATATATATATATATATATATAAATGGTAGGTTTGATACAACAATACATAGGAAAAATGAACAATCTACCTAGTATGTTCATGCCAACAATATGCATCCCAGGCACATCTATAAAAGTGTGGTTAAAAATCAGTTTATAAGAGCAAGTAGATTTAATACAACAAATAGTGGGTTTATTCATGAAATAAATAACATGGCAGAAGATTTCTATCTGAGAGGTTATGACCCTAAGATTATTAAAGATAGTATGCATTCAGTCATATCAGAAAGAGATAAACTTGTAAAACAGTATCTGCTTGGCAATGATTTCACCACTATTAACAGAATTACAGATGATAAAAATCGGTTTGTAGGATATGTCACTAAATATAATAGGCATTCCCTGAAGTTTGAAAAATAATTGATAATAAGCCTCATTTTATATATAAAAAAGAAAAAACTTAAAACAATATCCTACGCTATAAGATCTTACTTAAATAGAAAGAAAGTAGATTCCACTGTTAATAAGAAGGCTACAACCCCATGCTATACTTATACATGTTGTAAGTATATTAATTTACAAAAAGACTTATGCAGCCTATTTCTAAATGCATGTTCACCTTTATTGCTTTTGCTACATGTATGACTGAAAATGTTGTTTATCTCACTACTTGCAAGAAGTGTAGCTGTTTATATATAGGTAAGACTAATCAAAAATGAAAATAGCTTCACATCCATCTGAAATCTGTAGAAAAATATAGGCTAATGCACTCTTTAAACATACTACTTTGGGAGGTAGTGATCATTTGTTTAAGTTTAGAGTACTACAAAAATTGCATATTAACAAAACAGGAGGGACCTAACTAATAAAACTGAATTTGGACAATATAAATGTATTAACTACTTCAGGTATGACCATTCACCAGGGCCTAACACTACAGATAGTGTAAAACTGATTTTAAAAGATAATCACAGTCATGTTACATAGTTTGTTATAATTTTATGTCATTTATTAATGTGTATATAAATGCAAGTTGAATCCATTTTCTTAACTTTTTTTGCAATTTTTTGGAACTCTATGAATTATTTTTTTATGTGTGTCACACAGTTTATAAATACTACCATCAATATTTTAATAACTATTTAAATATCAAGTGATTACTATCTTTTATTTTATAGGGTGGCTTGTTAAATAAATGTATGGTGTTAATTTAGTAATTTATTGTAATACTGAAGAAGAGTCTTGGAGACTTGCAAGCTTTGTTCTATATTAAAGTGGATTATATGAAATGGCTCGAACCTTGGTTGTTTTTTCTGCTTAACAGATTAGGTCATGGCTACAATTTGGCTCCCAGAAAACAACAAAGTGTAAAGACTTCTCATCTTCTTTTAGTAGATGATTTAAAACTGTATAGTTCATCATGTGAGGAACTGAAAGTACAACTGCAAGCGGTCAAACCTTTTTTCAGATGGTATAAGAATGTCAGTTGGTCTTGATAAATGTACAAAAGCAATGTTTAATACAGGAAAGCTGCAGCACCAAGAAAACATCAGTTTGGGACAAGAATGTGATATAAAAGAACTTCAGCAAGAGGGAGTGTATAAATATTTGGGAACTGATGAAGGATCATCAATAAAACATAAAGAAATGTGAATAAAACTTAGTAAGGAATATTTCAGAAGGCTTAAATTAATACTGAAAACAGCGTTGACATCTAAGAACAAAGATCAAGCTATAAACCAATTTGCTCTTCCTGCCCTAATTTACAGTTTTGGAGTGGTTGACTGGTCCGGAAGGTGTTGGATAGGTTGGACAGGAAAACAAGAAGGATGCTTCAGGTTGATAACATGATTTACATAAATGTGCATACCAAGATTATACATTCCCCATTCTGAAGGAGGTATGGACCTCCTGAAAGTTGATTGCATGTACAGATCTGCAGTCATGTGACTGCATACATATCTTCTCACCTCACAAGACCCTAATGTAGTGAAAGGTTTTAAACATGAGGAGAATAAGCCTAAAATTACTTCCCTGCTTAGTTTAACAGAGGCATATTGGCATCAAGCAGGAATGGAAATCAAACCAGAAGTAGATAAAAATCAAGCAGCAAGTGAATGTGCTCAAAAAACAAAAGAAAAATATAAGGTGAAGCATCAGATGAGAAGGAAAGAAATGTGGTGAAAAATGCATAAATGTAGTTGCAAGTATACAAAAACTCTTGGAATAATGTTGATCAGAACGGAATGCAGGAATGATTAAGGAGAGGTGAATTTAAACCAAAATACGAAAGGTTAATATTGGCGGTCCAAGATAGTGGACTACATATACATTGGTTTAAAAATCCATTGAGCAAGGGGAGAAACAGACAAATGTAGGTTTTGTAAAATAATTGGAAACAGTCACACATCTTGTTGCTGGTTGTGATATGGTTGTGAATGGCAGAAGGACTGTATACTGAATGGCATAATAATGTGGCAAGACTGTTGCATTGGGGATTATGCAAACATTCTAATACTGAAGTAGCTGAAAAACACTAGAGATATTAGCCACAAATCATTATAGAAAATGATGAAGTTTATATCACATGGTATCACCCATTCCCAACAGTTTTAAAAATAGATGTGAAAAAAACAGATATAGTAATCCATGGAAAGTCCATGAAAAGTAGTATTTATCACTGAAATTGTTACACCCAGTGACTGCGGTGTCTTATGTACAGAGAGACACAAAGTCATAAAATACCAGGATTTGCAGGCAGAAATGAAGAAAATGTGGAAGAAGGATACCCAGACAGTTCCAGTATTGGTAAGAGCAATGGGTCTTATAAAAAATAATTCACAGTCATACTTAGATATGTTACCAATACATGTAACTCCATACGAATTGCAGAAGGAGTCATTACTGGGAAACACTGCAGGTGCTGCGAAGAGCACTTCTGGCTAACATCAAAGATTGAAACAATACTAATTTCATGAACTTTAATCATACTTTGAATTAGGAATGGGGTCCATTCCCATTGTGGTATTAGAAACTGAAAAGACTTGGAGAAATTAAAAAAGACAATATCATGAAACCACAGCTGCATTGCTATACCAACAATATCATAAAGCAAT
This sequence comes from Protopterus annectens, assembly GCF_019279795.1. Classification (NCBI taxonomy): domain Eukaryota; kingdom Metazoa; phylum Chordata; order Ceratodontiformes; family Protopteridae; genus Protopterus; species Protopterus annectens. The sequence goes on along the minus strand of NC_056739.1, from coordinate 758,316,060 downwards.
ACCTACATTACTATACTGACATTGACATGAAGCCACATCTACAATACTACACAGACAATGTCATGAAGCCACACCTATATTATTACTGCACTGACAATGTCATGAAAACACACCTACATTACTATATTGACAATGTCATGAGGCCACACCTATATTGTTATACAGACAGTGTCATGAGGCCACACCTACAGACAATATCACAAAGCCACACCTAGATTACTATACAGACAATGTCATGAGGCCACACCTACATTGCTATACCATCAATATCATGAAGCAACACCTACATTATTATACTGACAATGTCATGAAGCCACACCTATATAACTACACAGACAATGTCATGAAGCCTCACCTACATTACTATACAGACAATGTCATGAAGACACAGCTACACTGTCATACAGACAATGTAATGAGAACTAGATCTGGATTACTCCAGAGACAATGTGATGACGCCACACCTGGATTACTGTATAATGGGATGAGGTCACACCTATATTACTAATCAGAATCAGAATGACATTTATTGGCCAAGTATGCACACATACAAGGAATTTGACTCTGGTTTCACTGACTCTCCAAGCATGAATTACATAAACAACATACATACAACTATTAAGAATAAGACAAACATACATGCAACTATTAAGAACAAGACAATGCCATGAGGCATCACCTACATTACTAGACAATGTCATGAGGTCACACTTACATTGCTATACAGACAATGCAATGAGAGCTAGAACTGGATTACTCCAAAGACAATGTGATGAGGCCACACCTGGATTACTGTAAAGTCAATGTGGTGAGGCAACACCTGGATTATTGTATAATACATAAAAACAAAAACACTAGGTTACCCAAAGTTGTCTCAACAGGTAGAGAAATGCAGGAAGAAAGATGAGACGTACTAAGATGAAATCTGCAGACTAGAGTCTCCAATATGAAATATGACTTAAAGAGCTGTTAGAATGATATCCACCCTGAACCTTGTTTTATGCTACTTGGATTTTTATCTGTTTGTATTAAAGAATTTGGCTTGTAACATGATGTGTTTGTCTCACAACAGCCTTGGTGGTACGTCTCATCTTTCTTCCTGCATTAATGGGTTGATATAACACCTTGATTATTGCATCAATGATTTGAGGCCACACCTAGATTTTTGTACAGTGTGAGAAGGCCATACCTGGATTACTGTACTGACAATGTGATGAGGCCACACCTGAATTACTGTACTGACAATGCGATGAGGTCATATGTGGATTACTGTACAGACAATGTGATGAGGTCACGTGGATTACTGTACAGGCAGTGTGATGAGGTCATATGTGGATTATTGTACAGACAATATGATGAGGTCATATGTGGATTACTATACAGACAGTGTGATGAGGTCCCATGTGGATTACATTGCAGACAATGTAATGAGGTCACATGTGGATTACTGTACAGACAATGCGATGAGGACACACCTGTATTACTGCCCATAAGATGAGGACACACTTGTACCACTGTATATATGATCAGATGACATTTGGATTTTGTACAATGTTAAGAATGACCACACCTGGATTACTATACAATGTGAAAGGCCATGCTTGGATTATTATACAAACAATGTGATAAATCCATACCCGGATTACCGTAAAGACAATGTGATGAGAGCACACCTAGTTTACTGTGCAGCAGCATAAAATAGCCATACCTGGATTACTACAGAGACAACGTGATGAGGCCAAGACAAGATTATTGTACAATGTGATGAGGCCACACCCGGATTATTGTAGAGAAAACACAGTGATGACACACCTGGGTTATTGTACAGAAAGTGTGGTGGGGTCACACCTGGAATTTTGTAACATATGTTGGAGGCATACCTGCATTACATCACAAATGGTGTGATCGTGCCTCACCTGGATTACTATGCAATGTGACAAGGTCGTATCTGGACTACAGTATAGTGTAATAAAGTCATACATGGATTCCTGTACAGACAATATAATGAGGCTACACCTGAATACTATGAATGTTCCAAACTGTATTTTCAAGTGTGCTGAGAGAACAGAAGCACTGTAGAGAAGGGCAACAAAAATAGGCTAGAATACGAATAAGCAAACGTGAAAAGAATGCTAAAGGCACTTAGAAAGTTAGCTTCTAAAATAATAAACTCTACTGGTCACTCAGAGTTCTAAAGGGGTAAATTAACATATAGACAGAGCTCAGTGAGAAATATGAACCTGACCCACTGCATGAAATCATTGTGCATCATAGATCACACAGGTAAAAAGTTTAATTACAGCATTCTTATTTTAACTTACAAACCCACTACTGAGAGCAAAAAGTTTTTATTAACATATAACAGCCATGAGCCATTTCAATGTACTTCTTGGTGGGGTCTACACATTTTCTGAATACTATTACACTTTTTGAATTCAGTTATGAAGCAGGCTACATATCTCATAAATAATGTACTCCACATGTTTTGTGTTATAAGCCTGAAACAAAGACCACTGTTTTGACATGAAACAATGTTCATTTTATACAAATGCAAAAAAAAAATTAAAATACAAACTCTAATCATGTGTGTGTGTGTGTGTGGGGGGTGTTTGAAACATGTGAAAATGCAATGGGAATAGTGGTACTACATATGCATCTAAAATGTCACCATAAAACCTGCAATAAAAGGATTGTGACAAAAGAACTATTTTGCATCAGAATCCTACACATGATGTGAAATTATAAAGTTATATGCACAGGTAGCTCATTTCTAAGTGCAGTAATGTCCTCTGGTATGGATGTTACAGAAGAATAATGGACCCTCTGAGTTTGATGGCCTGTTATTTATTTTCCCTATGGCACCCACGCTGTCAGGCATCATTGCTTCCATAATATGAATACGTCCAAAGAAATGGGAAGGGGGACATGTTAAAACAATCATGCCTTGACTATTGTAAGCTACAGTGCTTTCTGAGCCCTAGGAGTGCGGGATTGAAGGCAGCAGCCATATAATCTAGCTCCACTGCTCCACAGCATGTGCTTATGTGCGGTTATATTTAATCTCATTACAGCAAATTATATAAATGTAATAAAAGCAGTTTTAACTGAGAAGGAAAACTGAACCCTTGTTTTGTACATTAACTTAATATATTTCCTGGGAAAAACGTTGCACGCACACAGAAGAGCTGAGCCAGCATTTATGTCCTCAGTAGCCATGGTGATATATATAGGTATACAGATATTATACACACAGACACAAACACACATGCATGAGTTTATGTCAATTAATTAATTGAACACTTAACATGAAAGCCATTCACCAATGCTAAATACAATTAAGAATGAAATAATCAATTAAGTGTTCTTCAAAGCAAAAAAATAATTCTAATTGTATTTTTTTGGGGGGGGGCAAGCCTCACTGCATCCCACCACCCCTGCTAACTTAAATAGACTAACTCTGAGAGTGAAAAGAAAATCAACAAGATGTTAGTGTAAAGGTACCACAGGCTGCTGTCAGACCACACATCACACCAAAAGGATACATTAAAACATGAATTTAATAACTAGGCAATGCACTTTTGTCCTAAACGGGATCATCCAAGGACTTCTTCAGAACTAAGTCACATATCTGACTCCATTCAATACTAAATTGATCTGAATCAAAATCAATTCCATAAATCAAATATAAAAATATATATATATAAAAAAATAAAATAAAATGCCATGTATTCAAAAAATACATGAAAATTGATACATTATTATTTTATGTAAATTGACTGCATTGTTAAACTACTCCCATTAACAAATTACTAAAAAGCTCCCTAAAATAGTTAATGAAAAAATAATTTGCAGTACATATCTGTTTGAATACAAGAAAAAAATGTTTTTTCAACAAACTGCTCTAAGATCTGTTCAAAGATGGTTTCATTGACAGAAATGAAATCATTAAAGCTTGACAGCATGTAATTTAAAGACACAATTACTGAACGAAAGAGATTAAGCTCATGAGGTGTTGAATGCATTTAACTTGAGTTGTCATAGCAACTCTTTATAATTAATTTTTATCTTCCATTGACCCCTCTGGGATTAAGGGTGATACTTTCTAGGATCACAAAATAAAATTTGTTAAAAGTAGGACAAACAAGTGTGTGCTTAAGCAATGCATTATTCAAGTTACATTGAACATAATATCACATAAATGTTGGTATATTAATTTCAGTAAGGTACACTCAAGTTACATTGAACATAATATCACATAAATGTTGGTATATTAATTTCAGTAAGGTACACTCTGTCTTACCAATGTAATATGAAAAAGACAATGAAATCCTTGAAGTACCAATCTGGGATCCCAAGCTGCAGCCTCAACAGTCTGCAGGACAAAGCAAAAGATTAGGAATAAGGATAGCTGTTCAGAATGCCAGGGCCTGGCCACAGCTAACCTAGCAAAACTTAACAAAAATAAATAAAATCCCCTTTCCAGAGGACGAAGCAGTCCAATAAAGGGTTTAAGCACATCATTGTTCAATGAAGGAATTGTAATATGAAGAACAGGATGAACAAAAAGCTAAATAGACCAATCCTGATTTACCACAATTACCTACCTTTGGGAAAATGTTGGTTCTGCCTTTTGTGTTAACTTTCCCCATTTCTCCTTCATAAGTATTTGAACACTGTTTGCAGTTCCCACATTTTTGGTCCCTTTCTTCTCTTTCATTTTATTTTTGTTGCTTAATACAGAACCACAAATCTTTAGCTTTTTCATTTTGTATATCAAAGATGGATCTTCTCCCAAAAGAATTAGCGGATTTCCACTATACCTAAATATATTCCAGTGCTTGGTAATAATATTTCTAATATGAGAAAAATTAGTGTAATATTTTAGGACTATTACCCTTGCAAAATTATTTCTGTTATTATTATTATTAATAGACCTGACATAATGGTTAATATTCACACCTTGCTCTGTCAAGTCTTTCCCCTAACAAGGGAAAATATTTGGTATCCCATCCCCTAATGACTTCATCACTGATGTGATTCAAAAATTTTGTGGGTAGACATGTTCCAAGTACATGCCCACAAGTTTATCCCTTTCTTTCAGAAAACTATCTGTGTCTGAAACAATCCATGCTAATCTTACATACTGCCCTTTCACAAGACTGTTGAAATGGAGATAACTGTTAGAAAAAGTGGGTTCCTATAAATGTTTGAAGAAAACCCCAAATATTTCTTTGTGATTGTAATATCCAAGTAATTAATACGGTCATAGTTATGATAATATGTGAAGCTCACAAATTTTGTAGAACTTTCTATGCAGTTCACAAATTCCATAAGTTTTGTTTCTGATACATTCCAAAAGATAAAAATGTAATTTAGATGCCACACGTAAAATGTCCAGTTTTCAGTAAAATTTGAAACTTAAATATATTTTCTTCCAGCTCCACATTATGAAATTTGCAGCGAAGGGGAGACACATTGTCCCCATGACTAACCCCCTGTTTATAAAACTCAACCTTGAAAAAACAAATATTACTGATGGTCATTTTCATCAAATTTGTCAACAACCTAATGTCTTGTGAGGACATAAAAGGGCAACTGATTAATGTTTAATTAGGTAGGGTCATATCTTCATCTCCAGGTATGCAAGAGAACAACTATAATACATCAAAGAAAGTCAGCTTCTTTTTCCATAGTTCATCTTTGATTTTACTTAAAAAGTCCCAGGAGTCCATTAACAAATAAGGATTGTCCAAATAAAAGGGCTTCATTATCATATTGATGTAAGTTGTTGTTGGGTATGCCTTGGACACATTGGCCACTACAATTGGCCTAAATGGTGGCTTAAATATATATTTATGAGGTTTAGGAACAGTGAGTGTGTGGAGATTAACTTGATAAATGTAAACAAAACAGTGTGACCCAAGGGCATAATAACTCATTGTGAAAGACAGTCTTACAAAAATAAATCTACATTATGAAATACCATGTTGTTCTTATTCCTGGATACTTGTGTATATCCTTCTGTGTCCTGGAAAAATTGTAAACATGGCACTAATATTAATCAAGTGTGTCCATTATGATTAAACCAGCCCCTTTATCAGGCTTCATAATCCTGATGTAGCGTCCTTGTCAGATTGTAATATTTACTTTACCATTCCAAAAATATCTATGGCAGCCTTCTTACACAATTTCTCAAAACCTGAATAACTCTACTTGGGGGCAAGTTATAGGCAGTTCTTTCTTAATACAATCTGAAAGGTTAGTAAAGGTACTCAAATTATCCTGAAAATTCCAAGCTAAATTATGGTACCTGGTAAAAAAATTTTAATTTGACCAGTTAATCAACTGGATCAGACTGTTGTTTAATTAAGTCTCAAGCAGAATGCAGTTGTAAATGTTTATGCTTAACTGACTCTAATTACAAACACTGAAGCCATAGCGACTTAATATTTATTATTTATAAATTACTTTATTTATTTATTGCTTGCTTTTGTTTACCAGGTAAGTCTAACTGGGCACAAGTCCCATTTTCGGTGCAAGCCCAGGTAGAAATGTTGCATTTTACAGAATGAATAGAAGGCAGTTATACAAGATTTACAAAATCTATGTACATACATACATAGACTAGTAATGATATGTCAGTCAATCAAAAAACAATAAATGTACATACATGGAACAGTAAGTGAACATGCACAGAATTGTAATGATACTACGGTTAATGAAAACATGACATTTGAATGAAGAATATAATGAAATATTAGTTAGTGAAGCTTGTAAGAGTCTTGTTAAATGGAATGAGCTGAAACAGATAATGAGTTAGAGACCATGAAGTAATTATAGGATGAAGATGGTTACAAATTAGGAAGGAGTACTGAAAAAGTCCAGGCAAAATGGAAATAGAGAGTAGTGGATACAGGTATATAGCAGATACCATTGTCATGCAATATGACTGAACAGGTTCATAAAATACATTTTCTCCCCCCTCCCTCTCCCCATTTTTCAGTTTCTCCTTTCCTTCCACCCCTCCACTGTGTTTAAAACCCCAGATTCCTCTCTTGGTTCTCTAGTCGAAGTAAGTTTTCTCTTAAGTAATTGGAATGTCTTTCTTGCCTTTCTGACTTCTGGAGAGGTGAAAATTTTTAAGGGTTATGTAGTAGTAGGCTATTGGTTGTATTAACTATGTATTAATACAATATTAACTATGTTCTCAGTCGGTTACTGCAATCCAATGACCAAAAACTCCTGCCTGTCTACAAACCTATCAAATTTGCTGGGCATTGTTTGTACTCGTACAAGGTTACTAAGGTATGGCACTCCTTACCTGTATCCTTCAGGTTAAAAACCTCCTTCCCATGTTTCAAAGCCAAGACTTTCTAGCTAAAATCTGTCTCTGTTCTTGCTCAAAACCAAGATAAACTATATCCCTAAATGTGAACAAGTACCTTTTCATTCCTTATACTTCCTTACTCTCCCTTCTTCACTTACTTTATTACTTCCTTACTTCCATCAAATTCTCTTCCCTGACTTTCTCTCTAAATATACCATAAGCCCGTTTTTCTCTCACTTCATATTGCAATTCCTGTTTGTATTAGAGTAACTTAACTTTGATTTCTCTACAAACTGTCTAAAATTTCTATAAATATTAAATGACTCTCATATAACATTTATTGATTCTGACCCAGTGTTTTTATATTATCGCTAATTTGTTATAATTATTTAAACTGCAGATGTTTTTCTACTCTTTTTGAAGATTATAAAATAATTGTACTTAAAATGTGTTGCAATAATTTGGAGCTTTTGTCCCTAGGCCTCCGCTGAAAATGGGCTTCTGCCCAGCTGGACTTTCCCAGTAATCAAATATCAATAAATAAATTACAGTTTTGTCAATAGCAGTACCAACAATCTGCATCACATTCCACTACACTATTGCTGTTAACATAAACATCATAATTATGCGTTGCCTGTTCTTTGATATTACTATGGGTAGTAGTGTAGCAGTAGTTTTCTTTCTTTAGCAGTTTCTTTAATAGTAGTACACTGTTTATCAAGTTTATCAACATTACTAAAGATGTTTACAAAAACATCTTTATGCAAATCATATAGTAAACCATTCTAAATATTAGAGTTCATTTGTTAAATTATGTCCTTTAATTTATCCATTGTTCTTTCATTATCCTTAAATAGTAACCTCATTAATTCAAAACCACATTTCTCAGACATGCTAATGAACTCCTTGCAATAATCAGAGTTCATAACTGTGCCATTGGGGATCTTCCAAAATCGCAAACTCCTAGATTGTCCAATATAGGATCTTGGACAAAAATGGAGTTGTGTTGCATTACTTTGATGTACATGACATTCGATCAATTTAATTCAGAGGTTATAGTAGCATGTATTTGAGCAAAGTGTATATATATATATATATATATATATATATATATATATATATATATATATATATACGGGTCTACTTGAAAACAGTGACATGCAAAACACCAACAACGAGAACACCGAGACCGGAAGATCGACAACTGAGATGACTGACAGTTTAAAAGCCTGACACTGAGAACACCGACATGTTAAGGTAAGTGTGCGATAGTGACAGATTTTAGGGTTAGGGGTGGGTTAAGTGAGTTATGGTTAGGGTGTAGGTAAGGTAAGTGTGCAATAGTCAGATAACAAACTGAAGAAAAACACCAAATACGACCACACGAATAAAAAAAGTCCACCCAAACTCGCTGCCAAGCACTCCAGATACAATAAAAGCACGTTACGTACAAACTTAAAATTTTATTAAGCATTCTTTTTTTAAAAATCAACTTTTCGTCGAGCTACTATTGCTCAACTTCCTCAGATAAATGATAAAACTCCAAGTTAAACAATGAGTACATTAGTGGGCTAACATTTAAATCTCGTACCCTTCTCTCATGTGACTGTCATTAAACACAGAGGTTCAAAGCAAACCAATAATAAATAAGTGAACAAGTGAATAAATGAATAAATTAATGATTAAAATAAAAAATATGATTGTATTGTTTAAGGGTAAGGAAGAAGAACTAAGGTACATGGTTGAGTACTGTAATAATAGTACCAATTTTTTGAAATTTACTTATACATTCAGTAAAAACAAAATTTCATACCTAGATGTTGAACTAAGTAAGGACTATGAGACCAGATCGTTTGTGATGAAAATTTACCGTAAGGTAACTTATTCTAACTCTTTTTTGCAGTATTCCAGTTGTCACCCTTCACACCAGAAGAGGTCTGTAGTGAAGGGTCAACTGGTAAGAGCTGCAAGAATGGTGTCAAGGGACAGAGACTTCGAAGATGAATGTGATACATTATTCACATTTTTCATTCAAAGGGGTTATCCAGCCCCTTTAATCCAGGACCTAATTAGCGAAGTAAGACACAAAAGGGAAGTGGGGTTTTATGTATCAATTATGAACAACTTCTCCCCCCTTTATTTTATTTGTACATACACACTGGATGCCAGTAAAGTTGTAAACATTATTAATAAGAATTGGTCCATACTGACAGGTGACAACCAGTTGAGAAAGTTGATTCCAACAAGACCTAAGGTAGTCTATCGAAGAGGCAGTAACCTGAAAGGGATCCTTGAGAGTGAACATGCAAAGGTACACCCTCGAGCAGGGATGTACAAATGTAATATGTGTAGGTGGTGTAAGTACAATGACGAAGGGGTGACATTTACTATTTGGAAAATGGCATTTAAAACTAAGGACAAATACAATTGTCAGAGTAAACAAGTTGTTTACTTAGCTAGGTGTAACCTATGTCAAGCGTTTTACATAGGTAAAACCGATAGGAAATTATGTGAAAGGATTTATGAACATTTATATTGTATTGGTAGATTAAAAGTAGAAAATGCATTAGCTAGACATGTAAAAGAACATGAAGGCCATAGTTTCAAATTTAGAGTAATTCATTAACTACATAGTGATGATAGGGGTGGTCCTGAATCATTGAGACTGGAAAAAAGTGAATTAATATGGCAGTTGCTTTTAAACGCATGCCAATTTCCAGGTATCAATGAATGTAATTCCATGATGTGTATTCTTCACCTTAGAAATCTACTTAAGTAATCTTGACATTAGTCAATAGTTGGATACACAAGTAGTTTAAACCTTTAGGTAAAAATTTGGGTCAGCGTCTGTACGACCCAAATATATATATACATATACACAAAATGGTTTTATTTTTAATTCTATCATTTTATCAATTTCAGCTAGTAGGGTATAAGTCTTGTTGCTGATTTTAAATGATGGTTCCTGAATAGTAATGTGAGGTAACATCTTTAATACATCGATTAGAAGTTAATACTCTCAAGTCCTGACAGTAAGTAGTTACAGTAGACAAATGTATTTACACAACCTAAAAGTTTTTAGTGTAAGGCTTATATGTGTGATTAGGGAACTTGAACATGTAGATGTTAGTGATACACGACTTGTCCTAACGTTGTTTATGGAATAAATACATGTATATTGTTATACATTTTTACATTTAGGTCAGCTCTATGTTGAGTTATGTATTCATTTATTAATTTATTCATTTATTCACTTATTCACTTATTTATTATTGGTTTGCTTTGAACCTATGTGTTTAATGACTTAGTCATGTGAGAGAAGGGTACGAGATTTAAATGTTAGCCCACTGATGTATTTGTTGTTTAACTTGGAGTTTTATCGTTTATCTGAGGAAGTTGAGCAATAGTAGCTTGACAAAAAGTGGATTTTTAAAAAAAGAACGCTTAATAAAATTTTAAGTCTGTACGTAACGTGCTTTTATTGTATCCGGAGTGCTTGGCAGCGAGTTCAGGGTGGACTCTTTTTTATAAGTGTGCAATAGTGACAGACTTTAGGGTTAGGGGTGGGTTAAGTGAGTTAGGGTTACGGCGCAGGTTAGATGAGTGTGCGATAGTGACGGACCTTAGGGTTAAGGTTTGGGTTAACGTTAGTGCATAGATAGTTGTGCATGTAAGGTTTAGTGTAGGTTTGTAAGTTTTTTGTTGTGCTTGTTGTGTGTGTGTTTTTCGGAAAAGGTATTTATTTTGTTTTGTTGATTGTCGGGATTGTGGTTTGTCCCACATGTGACGTTTTGTGCTTTTAAACTGTCGGTCATCTCAGTTGTCGATCTTCCGGTCAAGGTGTTCTCATTGTCGGTGTTTTAAAGTAGACCCATATATATATATATATATATATATATATATATATATATATATATATTATATATATATATTTATATATTTATATATATATTTATATATATATATATATATATATAAAATATTTGCTGAACATGTCAAATAGTTTATAATTTAGAAGAAATAAACTAAAATCCAACAAAACACACATTCCCTACATAACCAGCATTAGCTTCCCCTTAGCTTATATTACTTAAGTTAAAGCTTATGTGAAAAAACACTCTCACAAGATGAAGTAGAAAATAGATTATATGTATGCCATAAGTCTCTTCCAGAACAGCACTTGCTCCTGGAAGCTGTAAAAAATCTCAAACCAAGCCAACCGGCTGCTGGAGGCTGTAAAATATCTTTAAAAATGGCAATAGGCCAAAAGAATGAATAAGTTCCAAATAGTTCTTAAAATTGCCTTAGGAAATTTAAAATAAAAATAAATCAATATAAAAGTCCATCGATTGATAAAGATAAAACATAATAACTGGTGTCTTGCACCATTAAACAATAAAGAGAACAGATCAAAGGATTACATCTTATCTCTGAGCTTGCAGTCTAAGTAGCACACAGTTCAATGTATCCCAGAAGTAATCAGAGAATCTGAGAATTACCTCTAGTATATTCCAAGATCAAAACACAATGGAAAAACAAGGAACCAAACTTTAAAATGTCAGAATTAAACCAAGAACACTGTTCAAACTTCTCATAATAGTTATTAAGTCATGCAGATCCAGTGGTCCCTTCTGCAATAGCACTTGCCCTTATAGCCTGAAAAAAATACCAAATGGCTCTTGGAGGCTGAATAATATATCTGTAAAACTGCCAGTCGGCTTAGAAATTGCATTAAACAAGCACCAGCTAGTGGTATTTTTTTAAAAGCAATTGCCTTGGGAAATTTTACAGTCACTCATTAAAAAGTCCATCAATGATTACCGCAGCAAATGAATGGTATCTAGTTGCATAAAAACATACATAACCAAATGAAATAAAATAATCATGATTTAAACCTGAGATTCCAGTTTTACTAGCCCACAGTGCAAGCATTTTGTAGAACTTATCAGACCATCTGAGAGTTACCTCAAGTATCTTGCAGGATCAACAAAATCCAAACTTCAAACTTGCAGGCTTAGACCAAAACCTCTCTCCAGAATTATAGAGTGTATGTATCTGAACTGTTACTGTTTTATTTTAACTAAACTAGTAGCAGTACTGCCCCAGTACAGGGCTCAGCCATGTGTTCTCTAGCAGCCTGGTCCAGCTATAATCCCCTTCTCCCTGTTGTCCTCCTCATTCCTACTTCTTTTCTTTTGTTCTCTGGTTCCACCATATTGCCATTGTAAAGTTTGGCCACTAGGTGGCAATGTTATCCTTTCATTTGGCAATATAGCTACCCAAGCCCAGTTAATTATTCTCCTTCTATGCATGTTCCATGTTTAGACATACTAGATTTAGGTGCACTATAAAAGTAAGATTTCTGCTACAAATCCGTTTGTTTCACCCTCGTGTAGCCTTTGATTATTGAAACAAAATAAAACTTCTAAGTAACTGACATCCATCAGGTATTGTGTCCCACAGTTGTCCCTTAAGTGGCTCACAATAGATTTGACTCATCCTCAGAACAATATTCTGTATTTTCTCTAGCTAAAATTCCTTATTCTGCTCCTTATCTTATGCCTGTCACTGATTCATTACCTTTATATTGACTGATTGTTTTTCTTACCTTGCCCTCCATCTCCTTGGCTCTTCCCACTCCGTTCGCCCTTTGGGCTCACTCCGCTCCCCTACCCTACCCCATTCCCACCAACCCCCTAGTGCAATTAAACTTATAGCTGCCAAACCCCTCCCACCTCAGCTCACACATCCAATCAACCAATCAAGTCACACCATCAATCCCCTACTCAAACATACTACACCACACCCTTGTCACTAACCCCTTTAATTGCTCATCAGCCATCTAGTGCTATAGCTCCTACTCTCACTCACCCCTCCTCTTCTACTTCAAAAGATAACATAAAAGGGGGAGAAAAAAAAATAAAGAAAATGCCTTTCCTACACCTAAAGGTAGCATTTTATACATTAACTATTTTTGTTCTTCCCCTGTTTTCCATCCTCACATCCTATCACACACAACTTCATCTCACCAATCCAACTCAGTGGCAAACTGACACCATAGCCAATACAGTAATACTAAAACAGTTCCCAATATCTCCATGCAACCTTGCCCCAACCCATTGATATTCCTACATAAATAATAAACCAACAAACAAAATTAACCCCTACTTATCCCAGAAACAAAATAAAATACTACAAAAACTACTTAAACTCTACCTATATCTAACCCAAAAACTCACTTGCTGTGGAGACATACACCCTAACCCAGGACCCACTTCTTCACTCCATACAAACCTAAACCAACCAAACCCTCTTTATAGGTTCATAGGTAGATACTAGGCTATCTGCCAAAGGGCCTACGCAAGCCTAGCCAACAAGGTTCCCTGGCTTACGCCACCCAAGAAAGTTATTTTCCTGTGCCACTGACGAGCAGAGACACAGAAGTGATCCCTGGGGTGTATTTCCTATTTCCCATCCACTCATCAAGATTTTTCTTGAAGAGTGCTAATGAAGAACTTTGCTTGACATAGATGGGTAGCCTGTTCCAGAGTATGGCAAGTCTCTGGGATAGGAATCTATCCCTCCCAGCATGTCCTGTTTATTGTGGTGACAAGGTTTAAGTCCCTAGAGCATGTAGCTCGGAGGGATTGGGATTTCTTTAGGTGTAGCATGTCCAACAGCTCTGGATTTGACATAGCTTTATATGTTAGGCAGATATGCTAAGGAGTAAAGCTGGAGCTTTTTGAGGTGGTCAGTGTAGGGCATTTGTTTGAGTCCAGTAAGCCTCTTTGTGAGGTACTTCTGTGGCCTTTCCAGTTGTTGTAGATGTCTTGTGAGGTACATACCAAAAGGGGCGTTGTACTCTTTAATGGGTCTAATGAGTGTCGAGTAGAGGGGAATGATGACCTCTTTTTTCCTGGATGAGAACCCTTTTATGATGAGGTGTGCCACGTAGAAGGACTTCCTGACAAATGTGGCGATGTGACTATCAAAGGAGAGACTACTGTCCACCTGGGTCCCAAGGTCTCTTATCACACATAAGTAGATTGCTGCCTAAGTGGTAGTTCATGGGTACAGAGTTTTTACCAAAGGGGATGACACTGCACTTTTTGGCATTGAGCTTGAAGTCATGGCTCTGACACCAGGCCTCTGTCTCAGACAGGCCCTTCTGTAGGATGTTCACATCATTTGGGGACTTGACTATGGCTCCTAGTTTGCAGTCATCTGTGAACTTCATTAGCCAGAGGCCTTCTGTGTTAGCCTGTACTTCAGAGAAGCAGATACCAAACAGGAGCGGTCCCAGGACGGAACCCTCTGGTACTCCACTTGTCACTGGTTTGAGGTCAGATTTGGAGTCTGCAACTTTTACAGTGTGGGTTCTGTCAGTGAGCCAGCTGGCAACCCATCTTGTGACGTAGGGATTTATGCCTAGTTTATTGAGTTTAGCTATAATTCCAGAATGGGGGATGGTGTTGAAAGCCTTGGCGAGGTCAAGATAGGCTGTGTGAACCACTTTACCCTCATCTACGGCTTTGGTGACTGCCTCAAAGAAGTCGATCAGGTTCAGGAGGCATGATCTGCCTTTCACAAACCCGAACTAGGTGGGATTCAGAGTTTGGAGGTTACCAATGTCTTTGTTTATGAGTTCCATGATGATACGTTCCATGGCTTTGCAGACCAGGCTCGTCAAGCTAATAGGTCTATAGTTCCCTGGATCAATGGTGGCTCCCCCTTTGTGGAGTGGGATAACTGTTAGGACAGCCACCTCTCTTCTTATCTTAAACATTAATATAAGAAGTATACTTAACAAAGTTCAGGACCTCTGTGCCATATTGGCTTTATATAAACCACATTTAGCTATACTAACTGAAACTTGGCTTAGACCAGAACATCATGATAATGAGATTACATCTCCTGGCTATAACATTATACGTAGAGATAGGACAGGGAAAAAAGGAGGAGGCGTAGCCATAATGTTTCAAAATCATCTCACACTGGAACAAGTTAGCTACAACACCCAGTAGTCAGTGATATTGAACTCATTCTTGCTATATTAAAACTAAACTCTAGCAAACATATAGTGCTAGCAGGTGCCTAAATCCCACCAGGAAACAACATTGCCACTATGGAGAACCTGTTACATTGGATGTCTATCTCCCATCCACAAGAGACCACACTCTTAGGAGATTTTAATATTGACTGGTCCGACTGTACCAAATACAATCCCTCTACCCATATTAATTTTCATGGGTTTACCCAAATCATAGACACCCCCATAAGAATAGTACAGTTTTGTACCTACCATAAATGTAGATGTTCGAAGATCCACATTGCTGCAGTCCTTACACTTGGGTAGTCCGCTGTCCTCGGTCGGCCCGAATATCAAAGTATTAGGCTGACGTCGGTCAAGGCGCTTAAGACTGACATCAGGACGTCAGGGTACAAATGCGCATGACCGACGTCATATCCTCAGTCTTTTCTTGCCCCAGATGTCAGAAGACCCTAAACAGAAAGGTCAAAACCAAAAGACAGCAAAAAACAACCAACCACCCTTGTACTAACCATCTGTACAATATATACAATATTCACAATATGTACAACCCAAACCACACAACCGCCTCTAACTACAGAGGGGAAGGAGGGAGGGTAAATTGGACTGCAGCAATGTGGATCTTCGAACATCTACATTTATGGTAGGTACAAAACTGTACTATGTTCTTCATCTCACATTGCTGCAGTCCTTACACTTGGATAGAATCCCAAAGCAGAGATAAGGGAGGATGGCAAACCTATAAAGCAGTAGGAGCTGCCAAAATGCCCTGTAAAATTGCAGTGGCAAAACCAGCCCTCGATTTAGAGTAAAGTGGAAGGTGATACTGCTTAGAGAAAGTATGCACTGAACTCCAAGTAGCTGCCTCCAAAATATCTTTAGTTGCCACCCCCCTTAAAAAAGCTGTAGAAGTGGCAGTAGCCCTAGTGGAATGAGGCCTAATCCCAGCTGGAATCTCCTTACCATGATGGGAATAACAGAAAGCAATACAAAACCCAATCCACTTAGAAATAGTTTGTTTTGACACAGGCTTGCCCTGAGAACCCAAAGCAAAAGAAACAAATAACTGCTGAGACTGCCTGAACCCTTTAGTTCTGCTCAAATAATATCGCAACTGCCTGTGTATATCCAAAGTGTGCAAAATCTTTTCCCCTTTATTTTGGGGGTTTGCATAAAAGTAGGCAAATGAATAGTTTGGTTTAAAGCCACACTAGAAACCACTTTAGGCATAAAGGAAGGATTAGTACGCAAAGATACCCTATCCTTATGGAAAATTAAGAAAGGCTCAACTGCCATAAGGGCCTGTAATTCAGAAACCCTTCTCGCAGAGGTAAGGGCTAACAAAAAGCAGTCTTCCATGATAAATATTTCAACTCAGCAGTAGCTGCAGGCTCAAAAGGTTGTAGAGTGAGTTTCTCCAACACAAAATTGAGATCCCAAGCAGGAGTAGGAGCTCTCCGTGGGGTCTTATATTCTTTGCCCCTCTAAGGAATTGCTTAAACAAAGGATGAGAAAACAATGGTGGGTCACAGTCATAGTGAGCAGAAATTGCTGCAGCATGAACCTTAATAGAAGAGAAGGACAAACCTTTGTCCAGTAACTCAGTAAGATATTGAAGAGCCACACTTAAATTAGGCTTAGAAACATCAAATGCCTTTGCTGCACTCCAAAATAAAAATCTCTTCCATTTATCTGCGTACACTTTCCTTGTACTAGGCCTTCTGGCCTCCAAAATAACATTCAAAACTTGCTGTGGAAGCTGAGACCCTCCAGGGTTTAAAACAGAATATGCCAGGCTGTCAGGTGAAGAGAGTGAAGTTTGACA
Organism: Protopterus annectens; assembly: GCF_019279795.1. Taxonomy (NCBI): domain Eukaryota; kingdom Metazoa; phylum Chordata; order Ceratodontiformes; family Protopteridae; genus Protopterus; species Protopterus annectens. Next base: position 758,298,858 of record NC_056739.1, on the reverse strand, counting down.
TTGAGTAAATGACTGTTCTCCTGAGACAGCAGGTGTGGAATCGAAGGTAAAGGCCATGGAGGCTCCCGTACCAGACTTCTCAGTAGTGGGTACCAGTGCTGTCGAGGCCAATCTGGTGCTATTAAAATCATCTTTGGCTTGTCCTGTCTGACCTTCAGAAGTACCTTTGGGAGGAGAGGCAGAGGTGGAAAGGCATACACATGAAGATTGCTCCAATTGAATGAAAGAGCATCCACTTTCCAAGCTGTGGGATGAAACCTTTTGTGCAAAACTTTGGCAGCTGGTAGTTTAGTGGAGAAGCGAACAGATCTATGTCTGGAGTTCCCCATGACACTGTCAATTTCTGAAATACATGAGGATCCAATTTCCACTCTTGGGGATCCATAATTTGTCTGCTCAACACATCTGCTAAGGAGTTCTGTGCTCGGCAGAAACCTTGCCTGAAGATTTAGCTGTAAACTGAGAGCAGTCTCCCACAAAATCATTGCTTGTCTGCATAGAGGATAAGAATGTGTTCCCCCTTGCTTGTTGATGTACCACATGACAGTTGTGTTGTCTGTTAGAATCAACACCTGCCCTGGAAGAAGTAAATCCTTGAAAGCTATTAATGCAAATTGGACTGCTAACATCTCCTTCAAGTTGATATGTAGATGTAGAAGTCTGGCAGGCCACGTGTCTTGTATCCACTTTCCATTTAGATGAGCTCCCCAAGCTTTGTCTGAGGCATCTGTCGTTAGAATCTGACTCGCCTCTGGCCGGGTCACAGAGAGTCCCTTGTTTAGGTGACATTCCTGAGCCCACCACAAAAATTCCTTTTGAATGCAAGGTATTATCTGAATGACAGTGTCCATATCTTGGCAGTGCTGTGTCCATACATTTTGAGATACCATTGTAGCTTCCTCATATGCAGTTTGGCATTGGGAAGCACCAGAATACAAGATGCCATGAACCCCAAGGCTTGAAGGACTGTCCTTGCAGTCAGCCTGGACTGATGAGACAATTGATGGAAGTAAAGAGAAAGATTCTTTTGTTTGTCCGGGGTCAAAAAGGCCATCTGGGATGCTGTATTCAGTCTCACACCCAGAAAGCACATGTCCTGAGAGGGTACTAGTCTGGACTTTATTTCGTTCACAGAATACCCCAGGCATCTTAGCACTGCTATCACATAGTGTAAATGATGAAGAAGTTCGTCCTTTCCTTGAGCCAGAATCAGGCAATCGTCCAAATAAGGATAGATCTGTATTCCTCTTAGCCTGAAGAAAGCTATCACTGGAGCCAGAACCTTCGTGAACACTCTGGGCAGTAGATAAGCCAAAGGGCAATGCAGAGAACTGATAATGAGAAGTCCCAGCCAAACGCAGATACTTCCTGCAACTTAGCCTGATAGGAACATGAAGGTAAGCCTCCTTGAGATCCAGAGTCACCATCCAGTGATCTTTGCCCAGCAGAGGTAAAAGCTGTTGTAACGTCAACATTTTGAACTTGGGAATGTCCAGATAAGTGTTGAGGATAGATAAATCCAAAATTGGTCTCCACGTATTCCCCTTCTTTGGTACTAGGAACAGGCGAGAATAAAATCCTAGGCCCACTTCTGGCAGAGGGACCGGTTGTATGGCCCCTATTTGGAGCAGCAGAGAAATTTGTTTGTGAGCCTCTATTCTTTGCTGAGGAGGAACGTCCGGCATGCCTTTGAAAGGAGGCAAGGTATGGAAATAAAACCTGTAACCTTGGTGTATGATATCCAATACCCATCTGTCATGGGTAATCAAACTCCAATTTTCCTTGAAGAGTGCCAACCTTCCTCCCAAAGGTGCTGCCAGGCAAGAAGGATCTGGCAGCTGAAAAGGTAGGTCATTGGGCCTGTTTACGAAAGGACTGGCCCCTGCCCTCACCTGAAGATTGTGCAGGAGAACTCCCTGTTCTAGGTCTGAAGGAGCTCTGAGCTCTGCCCCTACCACGTCTAGATCTACCCCTAGACTGTGAATCATAAGAAGGGTACGTCCACCCCTTAGCAGGCCAATTCCTACTAAACTTGGAGGCTGGACTTGCAAAAATCTTTAACAGTCTGCATAGACTTAGCCTTGTCTTCCATTTTCTTCAAGACTGACTCCACAGGTGAACCAAACAACACATCAGACTGTAAAGGAGCATCCAAAATCCTTGTCTTAACATGTTCAGACAAATTCTGATCCCTCAGCCAGGCGTGCCTCGAAGAACTGACCCAGTGGCAGCCACCCTAGACGAGGCCTGTATAGCATCAAAACCACATTGTAAAGAATGCTTACCCACCTGTTCAGAGACATGTACCAAATCTTGTAGTTCCTTACACTCAATGCCTTCCGCCAGAGCATCTACCTTAGACTTCAGTTGAGAAAGAAGATAGTTTTGATATTTCAACGTGTGAAACTGGCAATTCAAAGCCCTCATAGCTAAGGTGGAAGAAGTATAGACTTTCTTTCCCCATCTATCCAAAGCTCTGGCCTCTTTATCTGGAGGAACCGGAATTTTTACAACAGAGGCCTTGACACCCTTAGGTCCCTGACTAACAGTTTCTGGGTCTGCCCTAGGACTCTTATAAAGATATTTATGAGCCTCAGGCACCCTATAATACCTATCCAGTTTAACAGGAGCAGGAGGCAAAGAATCAGGATTAAGTGAAGCCTCCGCAAACACATCTTCCACAACATCCAGAACAGGAGGTATAGCCAAAGGCCTATGCTGGGGTAAAAGCAAAAATTCCCTAAGCCTTTTCCTGGAATCAGAGAAGTCCTGACCTTCCCACTTAAAATGTTCCCTCATGGAATGAAGAGTCTCTGAAAAAGAAAAATCCTCTGGAGGAGAAGCAGAAGGAGTGGAATCATCTGCATCAGAATCAGAATAAGGAGAGTACTCCTGCAAGTCTTCAGCCGAAGACTCTGAAACATCTGAAGCCTGCTCAAAACTCCCCAACTCTGGTTCCACCCTAGGCCTCTTATCTGGAGGGGGCAAAGAACCTCTAATCAAAGTAATTAAATCTTCTGCCATTTTAAGCATGTGCTTCTTGGGCACAGATCCTGAAGAACTAGGAGTGACCCCAACAGAAGCTAAACCTGGCCTGCCTCTGGGAGAAGCCTTAGAAACAGAAGGAGAGGGCCTAACCACCCTAGGCAGGGAGGGGAGTACAGTAACCTGAGAAGCCCCTTCAGCCTGACCTGCCTCCTGAGAGGCCACATCCTGCAATAACAAAGTCTCCCCCTGGGACTCCAGAGAAGCCTCCGGCGGAACCACCGGTTCCACTGATGCCTCTAAAGAACCGGCGTCCGTGCGGACGACTCTTCTTGCCTGGGCTTAGCTGCCTTGTCTTTGCGCTTCTTCGAAGAAGCGGGCGTCGGAGCATCCGACGGCATCTTATAATTGCACCGCTTCCCAAAGACCAACCTGGCACAATCTAACCTTCGCTTAATAGTACGCTTATTGAACCTAGCACAAAAGCGACACCCAACAATGTCGTGCTCAGGCCCCAAACAAGGAATACACAAAGTATGATAATCTCTATGCGGTATCTGTTTCCCACAAGAAATACAGTTATTCACTTTTTCTGACATCCGGTAAACCACTGAGGCAAGAAAAACTAAAATATTCCCCAACGGGTACTTAGCCAACTTTGACTCGGTCTGAAACTCCGAATTCGAAAAATTTCAGAACGCCGAACGGCACTTGCAACGCTGCTTCTGCATCGGACCATGCGGCAAAAAAGACTGAGGATATGACGTCGGTCATGCGCATTTGTACCCTGACGTCCTGATGTCAGTCTTAAGCGCCTTGACCGACGTCAGCCTAATACTTTGATATTCGGGCCGACCGAGGACAGCGGACTACCCAAGTGTAAGGACTGCAGCAATGTGAGATGAAGAACATCGATAAGAAATCCAAACGTCACTCCATCTTAGATTGGATACTTCTGTCTGACCCCACCTTAGCACACCAATCAGGCTGCCTACCAGACAATTTGAGCGATCACCAACCAACCTACCTTATTAGGAATAAATCCCACCATAGTAACCAATCCATCCTTAGAATAGTTCACAACAAAAAAAACTTCAAAGCCAAGGACCTAAACAACAAACTAAAATACTGTAACTCATCTCCACTAAAACACCTATCCCTAGATGAAGCAGTAGATTACTTTAACTCAACCTTTCTCAAAATCCTAAACTGTCATGTGCCAGCAAGAACCATCAGAGCTAAGACAAACTATGCCCCTTGGTTAACAAAAGAAACTAAAACCATAATGAGGGACAGAGACAGAACCTAGGCTCAGTATCATAAACTTAAAACCACTACCTCAAAACAAAACTACTTAGCACTCTGGAACAAGACCAAACAACTATAAAACTCTACATCTATTGATCAACAGATTATAAAATGCACAGAACAAAAAATAAAGAAATTGAATAGAGACTTAAAAGACTATAAAAATGGCACAGCGTATCCGGTACCTCCCCCCGTCACAGACTTGGAATGCAGTTGGTCATGCTGGATCGCAAACCCACCCTTATAATCAAACTAGGTCAGCTGAGCCAGGAACTACTGTTCATGATGTGCAGAGGAACGATGAAGGGAAAGGAAGCCACATGCGGCCAACCAGTACGCCAGAAAAAAATGCAGGGTTTTAACCGGCCTTTTCCGACCAGGAAGTCATGGAAAATGGGGCTAGAGAGGTGCAGGATTTTCACAACAACCATGGGCAGAACCACCAGAGACATTACAACACAAGAGGAGTACTGAGGAATTGCAATTCGAGCAACAACAAGAAGAAAAGGTAGCTAACCAGGGTGAACTTTCAGATGAACGGCAATGCTGTAAAGTTATAACTAATCAAAGTGGGGACTTCAAAATTTTTAATTTAACTACCTTTGACATTGAACCTATACTGATTGAAGTACTTGCAAAAGGTTGGACTTCCTTCCACTAGGTTTAATTTACCAGCAACCCTAGTTGATTTGAAGCTTTGTACTCGGAAAGTGAACTTGAACATTCTATTGGCATGGGCGCCGGAACCATAGAGAGCAGGGGAGGGGAGCCCCCCCACTTTTACAGATCATCCATACCTCTGCCCTTTCATTTTCTGCACCTCCAACTGCCGCAATGATGTCAGTGCATGTATTTACGGTTGTTTCCCGAGCGGGAACACAGATTTATTCAAGCTGCTGCCTGCAGAAACAGATTTAGTCTCAGAAGCCTGTAATGAAGCAGAGTGTGTGTGTGTGTGTGTGTGTGTGTGTGTGTGTGTGTGTGTGTGTGTGTGTGTGTGTGTGTGTGTGTGTGTGTGTGTGTGTCTGTGTGAAAATGCCCCTTAGCAGGATACATCTGGTGACTAGAGGTACTCAGGCTCAAACCCTGTATTCTAGCCACCATCACTTGTGAATTTATGCCTCACATTGTTCTGTTCCTCTGGTATTGCAGGACTGGTAAAACAAAACCTTTTATTCTAGCAGTTTTCTAAGATTATAAAATAAGTATTTGAAATGTGTCCCTAAACCTTTTATTCTAGCAATTTTCTAAGGTTATAAAAACAGTATTTGAAATGTGTCCCTATTTTGGGGCTGTATTCCCCCATTACTGGCTTTGTTCTGTATTTTTGTGCTAAGAGGTTGAGAGCTATGGTGAGAAGTGAGAACTAAATTCACTAAATGATATGATAGCCATTTAAGTTTGTCTTCCTGTCTATCAAGAAACTGCTGGTTTAGCTTAGTGGTATGTTGCTCTGACTGTATGAACAAGGTTCTGGGTTCAAGACTTGGCAGTGAAATGCATGGTGATAACATTTTATGCAAGCAAGTTTTCAAAATTATACACACAATGTTTAAAATGTGTCCCTGGTTTTGGCCTTTTGCCCACCCCTCCCCCCCAATTGAAATTAAGTTCAAGAAGCTGTGCAACATGCCTATGGCTTACATTCTACTGTAAGTCTGTATTTATATATTGTGTGTAGAAGTAGACTGTTATCATGGAAATGTTCTGAGTAGGGCAATTTTGTCATTATTGGTGCATGCATTTTGCTTCATTACCTTCTGGAAAAATGTTCAAACAATAAATTTTAAAATGCAATTGTGTGTGGAAGTAGATTGTTATCATGGAAATGTTCTGAATAGGGCATTTTTGTCATTACTGGTGCATGCATTTTGCTTCATTGCCTACTGGAAAAATGTTCAAACAATAAATTTAAAATGCAGTTGTGTGTGGAAGTAGAACTTTATGATGGAAATGTTCTGAATACAGCAGTTTTGTCATTATTGGTTAATGCATTTTTGTTTCATTGCCTATTGGAAACAATAAATTTAAAATGTGCTCTAACTTAAGTCTAACAAGTGTGTTGTATTATACAAGGAATATAATTTAATACAATCAGGAAGGTGAATCAAATAATGCATACATGTATGCATGGCCCTAAAAATGTGTTTGAAAACAGCCTAGAGGAAAGTGTGAAAGGCTCAAAATCATGGGCAAATTTTAACCTTTACTCTTGTTACCAAAGCAATGGATGAAGGTAAAACAGTTCACACCACATTATCTTGACATGGCCAAGCCTTTTGACACAATCCCCTACTCAGGTGTAGTACAAAAGATGAATAATGTAGGAGTAGACACTTAAATCGCCAGCTGCATTGGCTCACAGGAGGCAGGAGATCAAAACAGGGGAAGAAACCAGTCACCAATGGAGTCCCCCAGGGTTCGGTGCTGAGACTTTTTCTGTTTGGCATATACATCTCAAAAGTAAAAGGAAATACCAAAGAGCTTTGGCCAGCTAAGTTTGAGATGACTGCAAGCTAGGAGAAGTTATTGAATCCCCAAATGACTTAACCATCATGCAGGAAGGTTTGTCCCAAATAATAACTGGTGTCAAAAGCATGACAATGCTTTCTGAGAACTGATCCAATTGTTTGCATTTGGGAATTTGTGTGTACAGTGACCTAACTTTTTCCCAACATGTGCCCAAAGTCATAAGAAAGCCTTTCTATATTGCACAGCTTATAAACAAATTGATTGTGACTAGATCTAGAGATGCTGTCCCCCTTTACAAAGCTCTCATTATGTCAATCATTTTGTCTAATGCTCACTTTGGCATGTATCTGTTCAGCCCCATGCAACAAATGGAATACCTTCAGAGATACCTTACTAAAAGGATACAAGTCCTAAACAACAGGTCTTGCATGGACCACCTCAAAGATTTATTACTATTCTCAGTATCGTACAGAGTGCTTAGAGGTGACATGCCTGGCATACAAAGCATCCTCTGACATAATACAGATGGACCTACTGAACATCAGCAAGTCAAATGGCATCACAAATACTCAGTCCAGGTATCTAAACTGAATGTTATGGACGGATGGATATATATCACAGAGGCTACCACTGTTCTGGAACAGACTATCCATAAAAATAAAGCAAAGCTCATCCATCCATATTCAAATGCAACTGGGATCTAAGGATGGGTAATAGAAAATGTACTACAGGATTTCCCCTCATGCCAGTAATGGATAGAGGCAATTCCTAAATGCTGCATCCATTACATGGCCCCCTCAAATTATCTATGGTATGATCACAGTTGTTCACACTAGGGCTAATATACAATTATCAGCCTTGGGGATAGCTAAGACCAGTCAGAAAATGTTAATTCAAGTACCAAAATGGAATTGGCTAAGCTTAAAATGTCCTCCAAGTGAACCTATGTTGTGGTAGCAAATAGTTATAAAATAATTTCCCTTTTTAGTTCACTAAGTGCCCCTGTCACCCTCTGCCCTCCCAGTTTTTAACAGCTTCCGGTGCCTATGTCTATTGGATACCAATAGGTCAAACCAGCTACCAGTATTATGTGTAGCAAGTACTTATAACCCCCCTTTACACCCCCTTGTGTCATTATTCAAATTTCTATCTGAATTGGAAATGAGGGACTTGTTTAACCATACTGTGGACACAAAGGGATGGAGTACAACAAAAGAAGAAAGGGAAGCTTTGTCTTTATTTTTATCATTACCTGTTCGTTTCCTAAAACCTGATAAGGGTGGGGAGTTAGTTTTGATGGATAAGGCAGACTACAATAAAAAAATGAATGATATTTTAAACAATGTTACATATGTAAAAGCAAGTTTGCATGAGTTACATGTTTCTTACAACTGTATTAGGATTTTCCTGCACAATTTGTTTACTGAAGGAGCTATTGATGTGTCAACTTTTAACTATTTGCAAACTTTGTCCCCAAAAATTCCAGCATTGTTTGGCATCCTGAAGCTGCATAAGAATATCCACAATCCTCCGATGAAGGCACTGGTGGACGCAAAGGCTTCCATTACTTATGCTATTGCTAAACTGGTAGACCTTACCCTTAAAAAATATGTAGAAAAAGAAAGGCACATTTGTAAGGATTCTTGGGCATTTCTGGTTAATATCAACAAGTGTGAGTTTAAGGAGGATGTGAACTTTCTAACTATTGATGTTTGTGACTTGCACGTCTCTATCCCGAGTGACATTGGTATAGAATGGATAGTGGACAGGTTACAGTTTCATGGCGCTCCTTGTAATGAAATGAGGCTCATGGAAGATCTGTTGGATGTGATGTTGTCTTACAACTTTGTTATGTTTGATTCTGACATCTATTTACAAAAAGTGGGTGCAGCCATGAGCTCACCCTGTGGGGCCTCATTCGCTAATTTAGTGATGGCCCAGTGGGAACATCAGTTTTTGTTTAACAATAAAGACACAATGTTCAGAATTGTGTTATTTACGAGGTTTTTGGATGACATTTTCCTGATGTTTAGAGGAAAACAACAAGAGGCTTTAAAACTGGTGGACAGTTTAAACCATACCACTAGTTTTTAAAATGTACTAGTGTCTTCCATGAAGAGCCTATTGCTTACTTGGATGTTAATTTAATTAAGGATAGAGTGGGTAAAAAGTATGCGGCTAATATTTACCGCAAGTCAACATACTCTAATTCTTTTATTTTTTATACAAGTTCACATCCCCACCACCAGAATAAAATCTGTCGTTAAAAGTCAGTTAGTCTGTGCAGCCAGAATGGTGTCAGAGGAGGACTTTTTACAGGAGTGTGATGCCCTATCTAATATGTTTATCCATAGAGGGTACCCAGTTGGTATGGTGTCTGAGCTTGTGAATGAGATCTGGTTTAAAAGACACACAGGGTGGTTCAAACCTATCTTATGTAACCATGAAGAAGTTTCTCACGATTCGAGTCATATAGTAGTACCTACGGATGGTTTATCAGTAGAAGACAATAGACTTGAGAACTATAGAATTAGTTTCATCACTCCATTTAATGTTGACGCTAATTAAATTATTAAAATTTTGTGGAAAAAAATGGAACATTTTTGGTTCAGACACAAAGATAATGGAGAAGTTGGGGAGCAAACCTACTGTAACATTTAGAAGAGGTAAACATTTAAAATCCCTTCTAGAAAGTGGAAAGGCCATGTGTCCATAGGTGCTGGAAGCTGTTGAAGACTGGGGGGTTGGATGGTGAGAGGGGCACTTAGTGATCTAAAAAGGGCAATTTTTCATAACTATTTACTACCACAGCATAGGTTCACCTGGATGGCATTAAGTTTATCCAATTCCCTTTTGATGCTTGAATTAACATTTTCTGATTGGTCTTACCTATCCCATGGCTGATAATTGTATATTAGCCCTAGTGAGAATAACTGTGATCATACCATAGATAATATGAGGGGACCCAAGTTCTGTGATGCTAACATCCAGTTGTTAGGCTTATGTACTTTGCTGTGCCTTCTCAAAGTTATTCTTTTTAGCACTGCTGTTATGGATGTTTTCAGAGTAAACTGTGAAGGAGGACAAAGGAAGAACAATTTTTGACAGACACAATGCGAAGACACCCACATAAGATTCACACAAATTCTTAAATAAACGCATGTACTTGCGGAGTGAATTTGAAAAGATTGTGCTTGATTCTGCTATTATAACTTTCACTTTTGCACCAGCTTTGTTACGAAGTATTAATAACTATCACTTTGTCATGTTTTCCACTCTGCTCTTTCCTGTGTTTATAATGCAACATGCTCATCACTGAATACTTCACTTTGTTGTCAAACATTTAGCACATTATACTTGTTTCAATAACACAATGTTTTGTCATTAAATATTCTTCTTTCTCACATTTATATAGTAATAAGGAGTCATGACATTTTTATTTATTTATTTATTTATTTATTTTTATCCTTTTTTTTACTGGGTTTATGCCATGAGGGTAGTATCCTTTTCAGGGGAGACCCAAGGTGATATTTATTCTACTATCATGGCAAACTCATATGCTGTCAAAGCAGAGAAACATATTGAATTTGACGACTATCCCAGTGCCTGGACTTATGGATTGCAGCTGGTGTTCAATTTTTTGAAATTCAGTGAGGTTATAATTTAAGAAATTCCACAAAAGAGCAAGCCAAATTCTCTCACTCCTTCCATTGTTAATCACAGGCTCCAAGCCTCCAACTGTGTTCTATGAACCTGTTCTGCCAATGTTAAACATTGAGCGCCATTGATACAATGATCTTGAAATATCGCAAAGGTAGTACCTTCGTCTGTGAAGAACTATGTCTTATTGGATTGGCAATCATCATCCTTTGGCTAAGAACCTATATGATGATATGAAGAGTAAAAAAAAATCCCATGATTCTGCTGCTGTATGGCAGCCAGCTGCCCTGAGTCTTAACAATGCAAAGAATGTGAGCCACTGCATTTTTACCTTTATCTGGTGGTATTGAGATCTACTGTGGTACCACTGTCTGCCTGCTCCATAGAATATGACTTCAACATTCTAGTCCTTCTACACTGGAAGCCCATACCTGAGCAGTCATTTCACTGTATGCCTAAGCTCATGTATGCCCACTACTGAGAAAGGGCATCTACTAAATATGTTCCGTGTCTCATTACATCTGTGGGACTTTCCCTGATATTCTGTGCCTGTTTCAGATGGCTAGATACCATTTCTCTACATAAGGGTTGTGCCAATAAAACAGCCACATTGAAACCCAGAGATCTTCTAATGAGAAAATATAGATACATCTCCAAAAAAGCAATAAGCTCCAACCCAGGAACCCACAAAGAAACGAAATGTAGTTAACATCAACCACAGGACTGGCAAAATCCGACAATAAGGCACAGACCAGAAATGAAAAAAATGCAATTTAATCCAGTAAGACACACTGACTGAGCGCTTTCTCCAGTACCACTGGCTTCATCAGAGTCATTGATAAAACACACCCAGTTATCTTGCTTAAATAACACAATACTTCAATTAATCAATTACATTTTACATCAATTAGCAAATTTTTCAAACAAGTAATAAAATAATTACTTATGATAAACTTTTTCATAAAAAAGTTCACCTTGAATAAAGTATAAAATAAGAAAAACAAACAAATAATAAAATTACATAAAATATATACTCTACTTATAAACTATTGTGCAAAACCCTAGCCTACACATCTTATTAAAATATGAATATTGTTAAACAACTAATTGTTTTACACAAATCTGAGTACTGGAATAAAAATTGATCCTGTTTTACTATTAAGTATTTTTACATTGTGTTTGTAACAAATAAATAATGTATGTGTGTATGTATATACATGAATATGTAATCTGTTGAAATATGCAAACCAATAATCATAATGTTGTTATTAGTGTATTAATACTATAAACAATTGTAACATCTATCCTCTTCTCAAATAAATTGTGCTCTATGCTTCAATACAGGCTTTAAAGAAATACACTCATTGAGCCCTGGAAACTTCGTGGCATTCAATCTTATCTGCCATTCCGTTTCACGTAGAGCTACATAATTTTTAATGTCACAATTAACATTTGGTTTCACCCTATCAACTATAAAGAATAGAAACTTTTTAAATTCATGACAATTTTTAGAGTGTAAGTATAGGGCATTGTGTTCGTCCTTCCTTCTTATGGAACTACAATGCTCCCTTATTCTTTCTTTTAGACTTCTTGTCGTCATGCCCACATAGAATGCCTCACAGGACATACACGATGCTATGTATACACAATTTCTAGTGGTGCAATTACAGACTCCAGGGCATGGGATTGTACGCTTGTAGCCCACAACACTCAAGTAGGTCCCTTCAGCAATGTACCTACATGTTTTACACCTACCACATTTGGTCATGTTTGATCTTCTGTGTCTACTACTGTTCTTTTCTAATATGTCTTTCAAATTGTTACCCCTAGCATATGTTATGGCAGGTCTTGTACCCAAAATTGCTTTAGTGTCCTTGTTCAAAAAATAATCCCAAAGACTCCTGAAATTGGCACTCAATTCACATGCCTTTTCATTGTATTTAAGTATGAATCTTGGGGTATCTTCCCCACCACTGGTGTCAATCTGTTCATTCTCCAAATTCCATACTTTTATCATTTCACTTTTATTTCTCAAAATCGGTACATATTTGTTCCTTCTCCTCCTATATACCTCCTTTTTAATCTTCGTCAGCATTTCTATGGGGTAACCCCTTTCCAAAAACATACCTATAAGTATGTAAATCTCAGCCCTAAAAGGTTCTTCGTCACTAATGAGTCTAGATAAACGAACCATTTGGCCCTTGACCAACCCCCTCTTTTGGTGCAACGGGTGACAACTTGAAAAATGCAACATTGAGTTAGCATAACTCGGTTTCCTATAAATAGTACTAATGAACTCAGTACTATTTTTCGTAATTTTGATGTCCAGATAGCTAGCTACATCATTGTCCCATTTATAAGTAAATCTGAGGAAATCAGATGATTCATTTAGGTATGAAACAAAGTCAATAGCACTTTGTTCATCACCTCTCCATACTATAAGCAAGTCATCCAGAAATCTATTATATAAAATAATGTTACTATAGTATCTGGATCCAAAAATGTGTTCTTTCTCCCATGCTAATAAGACTAAATTGGCAAACACAGGGGCATATCGTGCCCCCATTGCCACTCCTGTTGATTGTTGGTATGTTTCTCCTTCAAATAAAATGTAATTGTTCTTTAATATTATCTCCATCAAGTCATAACATAACTCTAGTTTTCCTGCGTCGAAACTCGGGCTAGTCCTCAAGCTGTCATAAAATAAATCAAGGCCTTGTTGGTGTGGAATCCCAAAAATCCTTGCTGTCTTAGGATTTTTGACCGAAAGATAGTCAAATTCTATCTCATTGATAGTCCCTTGGTACAGTGCATCATGTAAATATAGATCGATTTTGTAATATGCTCTATTAACCTCATTGATAGTAACTCTCCTATATGTTTCTTCTTCACTTAAGATTCTCATCATCTGACAACTATAATCCACATTACTCATTATGACCATCCCCCCACCTTTATCAGGTCTCATAAACCTGTATTGTTTAGATGTAAGACATAGATACATCCATGCATACATATAAATATATATACAAACACACACATATATAGATGAACACACATGAATGGAGTGTTAACTATATTATGAGTAATTCTGCAACAAATACAGTTATTTAATCCTTCATGTAAAATGCATCTGGCTAATCTTGAGTTTTTCTGATTTATTTCACTTCTTAAAGTCTCTATGCATCTGAGGAATTCTACCATTCTATTTACTCTACTGCAGAATTATTTTAAATGCTTTGGCTACTTGGATTTTCTGATCCATGAGAATGCTGTTCTGTCACACAGTCACGAGGATTCAGAGACATTCTTTCTAGCTTTGTTAACTGACCAAAATGATTTGATCAATTACAGTGTTGAAAACAATCCTTGACTCAGAGGTATGTTAAATCTAAACACAAAAACATATCATTACTGGCTCATTATTATGTCTTAGAAGTGAACACTGCAGTTCTTCCCTCTACCAGTCTATACATGGAGGTAGCACAAATGCTCCCACAACACATACACACGCGCACACACGCGCATGCACACACACACACACACACACACACACACACACACACACACACACACACACACACACACACACACACACACACACACACACACACACACACACACACACACACACACACACACACACACACACACACCTTACTTACAAGCATAAAGAGGAGCTTTCTTACTTACAATCATAAAAATGGAGCTTCCTTACTTACAAGCATAATCAGGACAGCAAGAAATGCTCTAACAAATTGTATTCTTGTAATATATAATACATCAAGTTCACAATAACAAATATTAGTAAGAAAAGATGTGATGTGAATGACTCCCTGTTAAACACTTGTCTTACTTTAAACACCAATAAATGCTTCTTTTCCCACATTGTGCCATTTACTATCTGGATGTATGCCTGCTATGGATTCCTGCAGTTGTCTTTGACAAGACATATTTCTGAATTCAAGTACATGATCTGAAGTAGTTTTTTTATTCATTGGACCACACTTGGATTTGCTTTTTTGTCTTACGTTATATGCTGACATATTTAGATTACTAGTGTACTCAAAACTGAGCTATTTCTATATAATTAATGAATAATACATAAAAGAGTTATACTCAAAGAACCCATCTGACCTGTAGTCTAATACAGCTGCGCAAATAACTTCTGTAGCGCTTGTGCTTAAAGAAAGATATTGTTCCAAATGTTTTGTGGTGCCATATAATGCTCATAAAATGAAAACTTAAAAAAATGAAAACCTATGGTTCCGGCACCTATGCATGTGTCCTAGAACAAACACCAGGAATGTTCAAATGAGAGGCTTTCAATTATTTTTAAGTTTATGGCGACTGGTAGCACCTTTTTGATTCTAGGAAGTACTTATAAAGTTAGTGGGTGGTTTAACTGTAATTCCAAGGCAGTGGTGTATCTAGCCCAGTGTCAGACATGCCCAGCCTTCTATGTCGAAAAAACCAACAGAAGACTATTGCCAAAGGCAAACAGGAGAATGCTTTGGCAAGGCATTGCAATGGTAATTCTGGGCATTTTTTGTTTTTAGAATTATTGATCAGATTTTACCCAACTTAAGAGGAGGTCCGTTCCAATTATTGTTGGAACAACTGGAATTGCTTTGGCAACTGAGGCTCAATGCCAGTAGGGCACCAGGAATAAATGAAGTCATCTCACTAACTTGTATTTTAAAACTAAAATGTTTGAGTAGATGACTTGTTGTTTGGCCCCGATATAAAAACTGGTGGTTTAGTGTAGAATATTATTCGCACCTTGGAAGAGTAATAGCTAAATGGATTTTTTAGCCTCTGGCCTGAAGTAACTGTGTACATTTTTTGTAGTTAATGGAGTATTTTACCAACACTTTGTATGAACAACACATGTAGGTGTCTAGAGACAGTATAAAACAATTTTAACAAGTTTAAGTGTTAATTTTAAGCAAACTTTGAACCAATATTTAATATTATATTTGGTAACAAACTCTATGGTATAAATTTTTTGTTTTGTGGGTGGGGATGGTGGGATTGCTTGCTTAATACTTTTTTGTAGCTTTTTAAGTTGGAAAATGTTGAACTTGGCTGTTTTAACATTACCTAATTACTGCCTTTTAACTGTTTTTATGGAGATGTGTTTCTACTGGTTAATTAGTTTAATAGGAATGTTTTGCTTTCTTTGTCTGAAGAAGTCTGGCTATGTAGCCAGATGAAAAGTGCTTTGCATTACTGTTTGGTTTTTATTGGTTTCGCATTAAAGAGTTTCTTGTTTTTGGTCCTAAAGTGTTTGGTGCCTCTGTTTCCAGCAGTGTAGTGTCTTTTACCTAGTTTGTCAGTTTATTGTTTTTGAGAGTTGAGTTTAACTTATAAAACTTGATAAAACCAAATACTATAAAACCTTACAAGAAAAATACACTCACAACCCTCAGAAATTCTGGGCCTCAATAAATAAATTACTGCACCCAGGTAAAACCAGCACTCCCACACCCATAGTACCAACTGACAAAGAGGACACCACCACACAATTCAACAAATTCTTTACTGAAGCAGTCCTAGCTCTATCTAACACCCTAAATAGCACCACCAGCCCTACACCTTCTCCAACCCCTACTAATCCTACTACACAACAGACTCCCTCTAGCTTTTCCTTGTCTCCAGCACCTATACAACTTATTACTAAATGCCTCAAAAAACTAAAATTTACCACTCTATCTGCTGGCAAACTTCCCACTGATTTCCTTCAACTATCAGCTGAAACCATATCCTACCCTGTGTCTGTCCTCATAAATAGATCCATATCTGAATGCAAAGTACCTATCCTGTGGAAAATATCTCATATTATTCCACTCCACAAAGGCGGCAACTCCCTTGAGCTCACCAACTACTGCCCAATCGCAATTTTAACCCTTTATCAAAAATACTAGAAAGAGTAGTACATTGACAACTAATGCATTACCTCCTAAAACATAACCTTATATCAACACCTCAACATGGCTTTCAACCCTCCCATAGTACCACAACAGCACTACTGTCATATACCAACATAGTCAACACCCATAGAAACAACGGGCTTTTCGTTTCCTCTGTATTCTTAGACTTATCTAAAACCTTTGATATGGTCAACCACAGCATGCTTCTCAAAATTCTATCTATCCTTAAAATAAACTCCCTCACCATATCATGGTTCAACAGCTATTTATCTGGCCGACAAACAAGCAGTGCTTTGGCAGGACCAACTATCCTCCCTTCTACCTGTATCCATAGGAGTCCATCAAGGTTCCATACTTGGTCCTTTACTATTCTCCATATTTACAAATCAGATAGCTGCATCCTCTCCCCTTCCTCTATAGTGCAATATGCAGATGACACTACTATCATATGCACCGCCCCTACCTTAAGCAAACTTCAAACAATAACACAGCATAACTTTACTCTGGCCGAAGCATGGTTTTCTAGCATTAAACTTATACTCATCCCCAAAAAAACAAAAATAATTATTTTCAGCCCTGGTAGATCTCCTGCACTAAATAATGATTTTACCATAAACTCCAAGGATAATACCTCAATCACCCCAACAATACACGCTAAACTCCTAGGAGTAGTAATCGACAACAATCCCAAATTTGACATACACATAGCCCAAACAATCAAAAAAGTAAACAAAAAGTTTGGTCTCCTGTATAGGAACAAGCAATTCATGACCAATTACACCAAAGCCACTATTGCAAGAACTCACATATTATCCACTCTACTGTATGCCTCCCCAATCCTGACTAATCTTCGCCACAGCAAACAAAACAAAATGGCATCTTGCTATAATAAGATTGCCAAGTTTGCTACAGGTGCCTGTAATAGCTCCCATCACTGTCTTTCCCTCAAGCAGCTCAACTGGCTTGAGTTGCCCCAACTACTTCTTACTACTCAACTCTCCACAGCCCACAAACTGTACTACCTCCCTAACAAAACCCCCGCACTACAGAATCTAATACAGCCCTACACTACCACCCGAGCCTTAAGATCAACAGACCAAACACTCATAAATGTCATCAAACATAAGAATGAAGCGGGTAAAACTCTCTTTGGCTGTACAATAGCAAAAATCTGGAGCTCACTCCCAAATCACATAACTTCTACAAGCTCTGCTTCACTATTTAAGAAACTACTCAAAACCCACTATTTTAACAATTGGCTGTGCCCATGTGATGCCCCAGGCTAATCCAATACATTGCAGTGTTGCAAGGATTCTGCCAAAGATCACCTCTAAGTTTCTAACCACTGAATACTTACTCTTAACAAACAATGTTTTATTCTAATGGTACTGATTTATATGTCTATGAATAAATGTTAAATATGTTCTTATATGTTTATTTTTATGCCTTAAGGGTACAGTTATGTATTTTATAAAATGTATTGTAGCATTGTTTTAAGGGGAGCTTTTCTCCCCAAGCCTCTGCTGAAAATGGACCTGTGTCCAGTTGGACTTTCCCGATCATCAAATGTAAAATAAAAAACACTGCTTTACTTTTCCCATCTTATTATAACAATATTTTGATTAAAAAAAAAGAAAGGAAACAACTAGACTCAAATTTTCTAATTATAATTTATTGAAATTAGAACAAAACAGTTACATTTTATCATTTATATATATATATATATATATATATATATATATATATATATATATGGATTCACCTCAGTTTGTTGAAATCCCAAATTATTGAACCCCAGTTTGTCGTGAAAATATTGAAATCCCACATCATTGAATAAGATCCACCCAGGGTAAGTAACCAGTTATCCCCCCTCCAAAAAACCCCAAACCGCACCATCCCTAACCCACACAGGTTACATATATATATATATATATATATATATACACACACACAGACACACACACACACACACACACACACACACACACACACACAAGCATGCACATGCGTGTGCACACACATATATAGTGTTTTTATGTTTGAGTATCCACATGCATCTCTATGTGACAAAGCTCACATATTTTTCCAATCCCCTCTGACAAGTAATAAGCATATATTCTAAGCTCTACATATACTGCATACATGCAGACAACACATATGCCTATGCTTTGTGCCCTTGTCATTCACTCTGACCCCCTCTTGAGTGGTAAAACGCAGAACTAACATCATTTACTTTACTTTGCCTCTTAGCCAGTGACAAATATGCTAGCTGGAAGCTGGGTGCACAGACTAATGAAATCTTTTCTGCTTTCAGCTCCCCAACAGAACATCATCTCACCTGTATACCATATGCAACAAAAGGATTCCTTGAATATCAAATCTCCCTGACACTAGCTAAGTTTAGTCTGAATCTATCTGTTCACAGTAAAGTACAAACTGAATTTACCATTCACAGGAAACATAAGATATTTCTTCATGCCAGTTAATGATGCAGGTTTCCCAAGTAGCAGAAGAGGACAGTGGTTCAAACTTTGCAGTTACACAGAGGCATGGAGTTTCTGACTTACCGACTGCTAGCTGTGCAGTACTACAGTTCAGCCTCTCAGCAATGGCATGCACTTCCTTCAACTTTGTCTGTTGTCGACGACCTTCTTCACTTGTGACTTTCTCCTTCAACCACTGATAACCCTGAAAAACAGCAGAAGAAAGTTTCTATATTTTATCTACACAGACAGTGGAAATTTTCTTCCTAGATAGGAATTAAATATTTATATGTAGTACTGATGTAGGACCCCACAGTTATCATGAGTCTTGACTGGCACCACCACATTTAACATTTTATGGATACTCTATGCAATGGATATTTCCACATGAACCTTCCAATAATTTGTGGGGTTCAGCTACAGTCCAGGCTGTGTGTGGGAAAGACTAGAAGCACCATTAACACATGGGGTTTATGCAGGGTTCGTGTGGGAACCCAATGTTAACATACAGGGTTCAGGTACAGGCCAGGGTGTAAGTTTTGAAGACTAGAGGCATCCTTAACACATGGGATTCATACAGGATTCATGTGGGGACCCAATGTTAACATGCAGGGTTCAGGTACAGCCCAGGGTGTGTGTGATAAAGGCTAGAGGCATCATTAACATGTGGGTTTCATGGAGAGTTCATATGGGAACCCAACATTAACATGCAGGGTTCAGGTACAGCTCAGGGTGTGCATGGTAAAGACTAGGGTCTTCATTAACATGAAGGGTTGGTGCAGGGTTCATGTGAGCCCAACATTAACATGCAGGGTTCAGGTACAGCCCAGGGTGTGAGCAGTGAAGACTAGAGGCATCATTAACATGCGGGGTTCGTGCAGGGTTCATGTGGGATCCCAACATTAACATACAGGGTTCCGGTACAGCCTAGGGTGTGAGTGGTAAAGAATACAGGCATATCTTAATCTTATTTCATAAAGTATTGATTCTATGTCTTTAAGTGAACAAGCATCAGCTGTTGTCAAACTCTTCACACTTTAGTGATAGCGGCAAATGGGTCAAGTGGACATTTACCATTACCTCAGCATGACTCCAGACAGTTTTTACTCATGTCTATATTTTCTAATGTCTACACTCAGGAGGTGAACATTTACACAGTTGTATTTTTATCAGTTCATGACAGACAGAGTACTTATGTAAAGTACAGTTTTGTACCTACCATAAATGTAGATGTCCAATAGGTATGCATCTGCAGTCATCACATATGGGTTGTCCTGTCTCAGGCAGCCCTTCGGTCGGCCGGATTCCAAAGTCTGGGTCCGGCGTCGGCTGATGTCGCCCCTTCCCCGACGTCAGAGCGTCTGGGATATAAAAGCATCAGCTGATGCCATCTTCCTCAGTTTTTCTTGCCCCAGATGCCAGGTGCCCTCTAAGGAAGGCTAAATTTGGAGAAATGCAATAAAAATCCAAACATGCACAAAAATATATATAAAAACAAATACACCATAATAGATCCCCCCAGCTAGCTATTAGAGGGATAAGTACCCTAGAAATACCACAGAGGGGAAGGAGGGAGGGTAAACCTGACTGCAGATGCATACCTATCGGACATCTACATTTATAGTAGGTACAAAACTGTACTATGTCCTTCAAGGATGCATCTGCAGTCATCACATATGGGTAGAGTACCATAGCCAATCTGGGGGTGGAGGAACTAAGAAAAGGATGGTGTAGCTAAAATACCCTGCAGGACAGCCATAGCAAAGCCTGCTCTGGATCTGGAATATAAAGGTAAATTGTAATGCTTGGCAAATGTATGCATGGAGCTCCATGTGGCAGCTTCTAAAATGTCCTTGGTAGCCACCCCTCTCTTAAGAAGGCTGTGGAGGTGGCTGTGGCCCTCGTGGAATGAGGTCTAATGTTAGCTGGTACAGTCTTTCCATGAAAGGAGTAACAAAAGCGAATGCAATTTCCTATCCATTTTGAAATTGTCTGTTTGGAAATTGCTTTTCCTTGTGTACCAGCAGCATATGCTACCAACAGCTGGTCAGTTTTTCTGTAACCTTTAGTTCTGTCCAAGTAGTAGCGCAACTGTCTGTGTATGTCCAGGGTGTGCAAAAGTTTCTCCCCTTTATTTTGTGGATTTGGGAAGAAGGTAGGCAAGTGAATAGCTTGGTTTAATGAAACCCTGGATACCACCTTTGGCATAAATGTAGGATTGGTTCTCAATGAAACTCTGTCCTGATGAAAAATAATGAATGGCTGTACTGCCATCAGGGCCTGCAACTCCGAAACTCTTCTTGCTGAGGTTATGGCCAAAAGGAAGGCAGTCTTCCATGAAAGGTACTGTAGATCTGCAGATGCTGCTGGTTCAAATGGAGGCAGCGTTAGTTTTTCCAACACGAAGTTAAGGTCCCAAGCAGGTAGAGGTGGTTTCCTTGGAGGTTTGATGTTTTTGATTCCTCTTAGAAATTGTCTTAGGAGAGGATGAGAGAAGACAGGTGTATCAGTGTTGTACTCTGCTGAAATTGCTGAAGCATGAATTTTAATGGAGGAATAAGACAGACCATTGTGGAACATTTCTGCCAAATATTCCAGGATATGTGCCATGTTCATCACTGTCGCATCTAGGCCCTTTGTGGTGTTCCAAATGAAAAATCTTTTCCGTTTTGCTGAATATGCTTTTCTTGTGGAAGGGCGGCGAGCTTCCATAATAATATCCTTCACTCTCTGGGATAGCTTATCCTGAGGAGGAGTCAAGGTATTCTCCAGGCTGTTAGTTGTAAGGTCCTCAGGTTGGAATGCAGAGTTTTGTAACTGTGCTGTGTCAGTAGAAGTGGCCATAGAGGAAGAGGCCATGGTTTTGTATGTGACATGCTCTTTAGCAGTGGGTACCAGTGCTGTCTTGGCCAGTCCGGAGCTATCAGAATCACTTTTGGCTGCTCTGTCCTGATCTTCAGTAACACCTTGGTCATTAATGGAAGAGGTGGAAATGCATACACTGTTAGATTTCTCCAGCTGAAAGAGAGAGCGTCCACTTTCCACGCTTGTGGGTGGTATGTCCTTGAGCAGAATGTCTTCAGTTGATTGTGGGGGGGAGGCAAATAGATCTATGTCCGGCCTCCCCCATGATTGTGTTATCTGTAGAAAGATGTCCGGGTGCAGCATCCATTCGTGCGCATCCATGATATTTCTGCTTAAGCTGTCGGCCAGTGTATTGTCTTTCCCTGGTACAAACTGAGCTTGCAGCTGTATATTGAGTTTCAAGGAAAGATCCCAAAGGTTCATTGCCAGTCTGCAAAGAGGGTAGGAATGGGTGCCTCCTTGCTTGTTTATGTACCACATCACTGTGGTGTTGTCTGTCCTTATTAGTAGGTGGCCTTGATGCAGAAAGGGTTTGAAGGCCTCGATTGCATGTATCACTGCTAGTATTTCTTTTTGATTTATGTGCATGCGTAGCTCCTTTTTGACCACTGTCCTTGGATATCTCTGCCCTCCATGTGTGCTCCCCAACCTAGGTCTGAAGCGTCCATTGTAATAGTTTGGGTGGTTTTTGGCTTTGTGAAGGGCAATCCCCTGTTGGACTGGCTGGCCTGAGCCCACCACAGAAATTCCTTTTGAAGGCATGGAATGAGTGGGATCAAAGTTTCTAAACTGTGACTGTGCTGAGTCCATAAACGCCTTAGGTACCACTGTAGCTTTCTCATATGCAGCCTTGCTTGTGGGATCAAAAGAATACAGGATGCCATGTAACCCAGGGCCTGCAGGATTTTCCTTGCAGTCAGCTGAGTTTGTCTTGTCAGATTCTTGAAGTAATCCGGTAGTTGTCTTTGTTTTTCTTCTGTGAGATAAGCCATTTGGGTGGTTGTGTCTAGATCCGCACCCAGAAAGGTTATTCTTTGGGATGGAACAAGTCTTGATTTGTGCATGTTGACTGTATATCCCAAGGCCTGCAGAAGGTTGATGGCATAATTTAAGTCCTTTACCAAAGATTGTTGGCTGTCCGCTTGTATAAGGCAGTCGTCCAGATATGGGTATATTTGAATCCCCTGAAGTCTGCAGTGTGCAATTACTGATGCCAGGCATTTCGTGAATACTCTGGGTGCAGTAGATAAGCCAAAGGGCAATGCTGAGAATTGATAATGCTCTGACCCTGCAAGAAATCTGAGGTGTCTTCTGCAACTTTGTCCGATAGGGACATGTAGGTATGCCTCCTTGAGGTCTAGAGTCACCAGCCAAGACCCCTTGCCCAGCATGGGAAGGAGTTGCTGTAGAGTCAGCATTTTGAATTTTGGCACAATGAGATAAGTATTCAGTGCGGACAAGTTGAGTATTGGTCTCCATTGATTTTCTTTTCTTGGAACAAAGAATAGTCTGGAATAAAATCCTTGGCCTTGTTCTGAAAGAGGAACTTTTTCTATAGCTTTCATTTGTAGTAAGTTTGAGATTTGTTTCAAAGCCTCTGCCCTTTGATTTGGTGGCAGACCTGGCATGCCTTTTCTTTTTGGCAATGTGTGAAAATGGAACCTGTATCCGTTGTCTATTATTTGCAGTGTCCATTTGTCTCTTGTAATGCTGTGCCAATTTTTTGAGAATAAAGAAAGCTTTCCGCCTAAAGGTGCTGCTAATTGAGCCTTGGTTGGCGGAGTCAAAGCAAAGTCATTGAGTTTGTCCTTGTGCAGCAGTTGTAGGTCCTGCACTGCCTGTCTGGTTTGGAGGTTGCCATTGACGGCCTCTGTAGGAACCCCTAGCTTGGCCTCTACCTCTGGCACGCCTGTTCCTGCCTCTCTGAAATCTTTCTGTGTCCGGAAAGGACCAATTCTTGGAAGGCCAATTTCTGCTGAATCTTGGTGGTTGGACTTGAAGAAAATCCTTAACTGTTTGTACAGATTTCACCTTTTCCTCAAATTTCTTTAGGACCTCTTGAGCAGTGGAACCAAATAGCTTTTGCTTTTCCAGTGGAGCATCTAGAAGCTTAGCTTTAACATGGTCTGGCAGAGATTGTTCCTTCAGCCAAGCATGCCTACGTATGACAACACCTGTCATTGCTGACCTACATGAAGCTTCCAATGCATCATAACCACACTGCAAGAAATGGTTGCTAACCTGCTGGGAGTTATGTATCAGATCCTGAAGGGATTTGCGATCAAGAGGTTCAGTAGAAGACAGTTTCTTATGCATTTCTTCTAACAAATACTCTTGGTACTGTATCATATGAAATTGACAATTTAATGCTCTCATAGAAAGAGTGGCAGAAGTATACACTTTTTTACCCCATCTCTCTAAAGCCCTGGACTCCTTTGCAGAGGGGAGTGGGTTCTTAGTAGTAACAGCTGCAACCCATTTAGGGCCCTGGGAAATAGTTTCAGGATCAGCAGAGTGGGCCTTGTAAAGAAAATTATGTGAGTCCGGGACCCTGTAGTACCTATCAGGTTTAACAGGAGCCGGAGGCAGAGTGTCAGGGGTCATACTAGAGTCAGAGTACACATCATCAATGACATTTAATACAGGAGGGATAGCCAAGGGTCTATGTTGAGGTAAATGTAGAAAAGTTCTTAGTCTTTTCCTGGAATCAGAATATTCCTGGCCCTGCCATTTAAAATGCTCTCTCATAGAGTGAAGGGTCTCCCCCCGAAGGAAAGCTCTTCAGGAGGGGAGGCTGAGGGGATAGATTCCTTTGCATCCGAATCCTTGCAGGGCGAAAAAGCCTCCTCCTGGTAGTCCGAGTGATCAGAGCCATCAGAGGCCTCCTCTGAGGAGTGGGGATCAGGGGAGTCCACCCTGGGCCTTTTGTCTAGAGGGGGTTGAGAGCCCCTGTCCGGATGGGGCTGAGAGCCCCTGATTAAAGAGATAAGGTCCTCTGCCAAAGTTAGGATCTGTGAACTAGAAGAGGGTCCCTGAGGAATAACCCTGGGAGGCATAGCTTTAGTGTGTTTAGCAGCTTTAGTCCTGGTGAAGGCCTTTAGGGACATGGATGCAGGAGGCCTGGCTGCACCACGTGCTGGTGTAGCTTTGTCTAGTGGAATGGTGTCGGAAGCTTCCAAGACACCAGTTTCTGAAGGCAATTCAATAACCGACTCGGTAGGTGCCTCCGGGGCCGAGGCTGTCGGTTGTATGGTTTCAGGGTTCGGAAGTACCAAGGACTCGGTATCAGCTGAGACTGAGACACTTGCAGTAGGATTGGCCGTGGTTTCAGCCGAAACCGCGGCCCGCATGTGTCGGTCCTTGTCTTTCCGTTTCTTAGTTAAATGTGAAGTCGGGGTCTCCGATGGCATTTTATATGAAAAACTAGCCCCAAAAAACTCCTCTGTGAACTCCGACCGACGTCTAAGAGTGCATCGGTTGAAGGAAGCACAGGCAGAACAGGCCGAGATGTTGTGGTCTGGGCCTAAGCAGGGGAGGCAATAAGAGTGGAAATCCTTATGAGGTATTTGTTTCCCACAAGTTAAACAATTATTAACTTTATCTGACATCGGCTGAGGCAAGAGAGAGTCCCCAACGGGGTACTTAGCTTTTGAAGTCTTCGGTTAGTTGAATTACAGGAGCTGGCCGACCAGCACTTGCGAACTGCTTCTGCTTCAGGCACCACGCGGCAAGAAAGACTGAGGAAGATGGCGTCGAGTGACGCTTTTATACCCCAGACGCTCTGACGTCGGGGAAGGGGCGACATCAGCCGACGCCGGACCCAGACTTTGGAATCCGGCTGACCGAAGGGTTGCCTGAGGCAGGACAACCCATATGTGATGACTGCAGATGCATCCTTGAAGGACATCAGCAGAAAATACTATGCCCATATCATGTCCCCTTTAAAACATTGAATCTCCACAATATTGAATCCAAAGTCATTGAGACGACCATATCTTCATTATATCGAACTCCTGGAACAACAAAAACTAACCCCAGGAAAAAAAAACACTTGGCCACCATGGTGAACCTTGTGCTTTTGCTACTGTAGTGTGATCTCAGAGTTTATATATTTAGTTTGGGGGTGTGGGGGGTAGATCCCCCTACATTGAGGTGAGGTGGGGGCAAAGCCACTTGGAAGATTTTCTTGTTTTGCTGTTTGTTGTTTTGTCCTTGTGGTTGAGTGGCTGTTTACAGAAGGTTAGTTTTTATTGTTCTGGGAGTTCAATATAATGCAGATTCGGCAAAGTTGTCTCGATGAATTCGGATTCGATATTGTGGGGATTCGATGTTTTGAAGGGGATCCCCCCATTTCAGCTTTTGTCATGACTAAAATTAGACCTCAACAGAAAGAAGAAAAATAACAATGTACCACTGTACACTTAGCACTTCAATTTCACTCAGCTTTGAAAGGAACGCTAAGTTCACAAAATGACAAGAATAAATAAATACACAGCTAGAAAAGTACCAATAAAACAGTGCCCAATCATATCACACAGTCAGTTTGTTAACTAGAATCAGCTTGTCTGATACTACCAGTTTAATTTCTTATTTTATTAATACCCGTGGAAAACGACATATTGTGAAATAAAATGAAAGAAGCTTCTTTCCTTCTCAAAATTGTTTTAACATTAAATTTTATCTTATTATCCTGTCCATCAATGTTGAACTTTGACATTTAGTAAAATGTTCTGCTAAATGTCTAGAAGCATTTTTTTGCTTGATCTTTCTCATGTTCTTTCAGTCTAATGCAGATTTTATTTTCATTTCCCCAAATATAAAATTTACCGCAAGTATTTTATAAAATATACAATATTACTAGAAACACATGACAACTCTTTACACAGACTTAATTTTCTATCATTTATCTGGCTGAGAGACAAATCCCTGACCATGACCTGGGTGGTCTGAGTTTGATTAGTAGCTCAGACCCTTGTTTTAGAGGGCATGGGGGACAACACGAGTGACACAGCTCTGTGATATGGAGTGACAAATTTCTGACCACAACCTAGGTGATCTGAGTTCAATTAATAGGTCAGACACATGTTAGAATGTGCCAGCTACAACATGAAAGATGAGGTATCAGCCTATTTGTCTCTTCTTGGGAGGTGCATGTGTGGGGGGGTGTGTGTGCAGGGGTTACAGCTGGTTTGTGAACCCCAGTGGTGGTACCTAGGCAGAAATGTGAGTGGCGCTTTTATCAGTAGGAAGCATCACCACATAGCTGGGACATAGCACAACCAGCAGATGAAATCAGCCCTGCATGTCAGTGGGAGTTACTGCTTAAAAGAGAAACTTCCTAAAAGCCACAATATGATGTTTCCACACCTGGCCCAGTTTCACTCTCAGTGTATGATGGCTTGCATTATTAAGAACCTGCATAAGCGATAACTTGCTACCCCTCCAAAGAGATTAGGCCAATATGGGTGCTGGCAGTACTGTCAGAGAAGGGTGGAACTGGAAGAAAATACATTTTCTACCATTCACTATCAAATAAATGTTACAAAGAATATGTGAAGCTCACATTAAACCTATTCCTTTACATTTGAAACATATATTCCTATCATATCTCTCTACCTCTTAGAACAAGAAGTCTGGTCAAAGCCTAAAATAATTGTGTGGTGAGGGGCAAAGGCCCAAAAATAGGGACAGATTTTAAATACTGTTCTTACAAACTTAGAAAGTTGCTAGAATATCAAGATTTGCATTAGCATGTATTTTCCAAATGATATGAAGTCTGAGTGACTTCAGTCCCTGGTGATTTTCCAGAAAACCACACATTTTATGAGAAGCAGGCCAAAAATATGAGGCAAAAATCTTGACATTCTGCAAAAATCTGAACAGTTGAGAGGTATGGTACTTGGGAGGACTTCCCTCACCTTGCTATCAGTTTGTAGTATGAGCGAGAAGTCTTTGACTACCCGAATTAATTCCTCTAAAGCAACATATTCAGTGGTCAAATACAATTTGTTAGTGGAACATTTTTCAGTGATGTAACTACATGAGTTTCTGTGGGCAATAGTTTTTTTTTCTTTTCTCTGTATTTATCACATTTTTCATTAAGCCTCTTGTTATGTCTTCCTTATTATAAAGATATTGGCTCAAACTGCTAGAGTCATCCAAAGAATCTTAAATCATTTTGCTCAAAAAACTCAGCAAATAGTAATGAAGACAAAATAGGGAGCCTTAAAATAGTTCTCTTTACTGGACCCATACACGTACCGCTATTAGGCAAATTCTCTATGTACATTTTAAAATATTGTTTAACATCGAATCTAACAATATTTCATCTTTGTCAGCCATTTGTATAAAATGCGTTCATTATCAGCTAGCTGTTGAATCATTTACCATTCAGATTCTGACAAATAAAATTACATTACATTTCTATTGGTACAATTTTTGTTTAAAGAAATTAAACCATCTAAATTCATGCTGACTAAACTGAGATACTTTTCCTGGGACTCTGATACCACTTTGGAGTAGTAGTACAGCCACATTGTATTCAAAGTGGTGCTACATTAT
The DNA here is from genome assembly GCF_019279795.1 of Protopterus annectens. Classification (NCBI taxonomy): domain Eukaryota; kingdom Metazoa; phylum Chordata; order Ceratodontiformes; family Protopteridae; genus Protopterus; species Protopterus annectens. The sequence continues at coordinate 758,270,591 of NC_056739.1, read as the reverse complement.
TTTCTACTTATGTAGGCCATGGAGAAATCATCTCTCACCAGTGAGTATCACACTCCATAGGGAGTGATATCTACACCTCACAACCTTTTGACATTAAAAATAGGAACAAAGGCAGTTGAAATATAGGAAATCCAGCTAAAAATCTGGACATCTGATTAGCATAACATTTGAACACTAAACAGCCCATAACTTTTCCCTCTTCCATTAGGAATGTGGGATACTAGTCAGAAATGTTTAAAACACAGAGTGACAAAAATGATGGAAAAATATAATCACAATGAGAGCAACAGTGTAAAATCTGTAGACTTGAATGAACTTGTCCCCATAGTGCCTTTTTTAGGCAAGGCTCAAAGGACAAACCAACCACCGTAACCCGCACAGGTAACCAAAAACTAAGGCTAATGTTACTCAATGCCAGAAGTCTCAACCTCAAAATGCACACACTCGAGGCTCTCCTCAGCATGGAGAAAATCGATGTTTGTGCAGTGACGGAAACCTGGTTCAAGGCTCAAGAGAGCACCCCAGCACTGCCAGGTTACAATTCATATCATACCTTCTGGCCTCAGTTACCGGATCGCAGTACAAAGGGCGGAGGTGTATCCATATTCATCAAGGATACCCATATCTCCAAGTAAGTAGTGCAGCATGATGCCGCAGAGATCATCCATGTGCGACTCAGCAGGCAAAACCACATTTCAAGTTGTAGCTGGTTATAGATCGCCCACCATGTCCCAAGATGCTCACTCTGCATTCCTTGAGACATTGGAAAATATAAAGGTCCTACCCAACACCATAATCTTGGGCGATTTCAACTACCCTGGTATAGACTGGGCGAACTACCAATGTTCCAACTCCTATGCTCAGCGATTCATAGAATTTATAAATTCAAATGCCCTTGAACAACTAGTATGTTCCCCCACTAGAGGGGACAACATATTGGATTTAATCATCACAAATATGGGCGCCCATTGTACCACACCCATTATCACCCCCTCCTTGGTCAGATCCAACCACAAATTGATAACCCTGGACATCCTCACTCCTCCACTTCCCCCAATCAAAGAAACCATAGTCAAAAACCTTTCCAAAGCAAACTTCAAACTACCTGCATCCGAAGTGGAAAGCTTCACTATTCCCTTGCAGAAAGATAATGTTATCCAGGATGCGGAATCCTACACCAAGGCACTCTATATGCATCTTCAGGATTGCATGGACCGTGCTATCCCAAATAAAACCAAGACTCCTTCCCCAAGCAAGAAGAAACCAGTCTGGTGGACCCCGGCCATAAGCAGACTATACAATAAAAGGAGGAGACTTATACAAAAAAAGGCCAAATCTCAAGTAGAAAAATCATCCCTGATCAGCATTAGTAAGAAATTGAGGGCCCTCATCAAGTCAACTAAAGATAATTTTGAAAAGAAAGTTGCCAAGGATAACCATAAGGCCTTCTATGGCTACGTCAAAAACCTAAATGGCAACACTCAGGTCTGTTCTGAGCTAGTACAAAATGGAACAAAATACACTGACACTTCTGACATTGCCAACATCTTGGCTGACAGGTTCAGTGCAAATTCCTCTCCCCCCTCACCACCTACAGGGCCTATTACCATTCTAGAGGATTGTGTAAGTCCAATTATTACTGATACGTTGGTTAACAAGGCTCTATCTAAAGCTAAAAACATTGCCTCCATGGTACCAGATGGTGTCCCAGGCTGTCTCATACGCAAGCTCCAAAAGGAATTAACCCTGCATCTTAATACCCTGTTCAGTCTCAGCCTCTCCACAGGATATGTGCCCATAGAATGGCGCACGGCAATGGTGGTCCCGCTACACAAGGGTGGGGCCACAACTGACCCTGGGAACTACTGACCAATAAGCCTGACCAGCAGTCTGATCTGTAAGGCTTTGGAGCGAATCGTTATGGAATTCATAAATGAAGAGATTGGGAACCTCCAGTCACTGGACCCCACACAGTTCGGCTTCGTCAAGGGCAGATCATGTCTCCTGAACCTGGTGGATTTCTTTGAGACAGTTACTCAGGCTATAGATAAGGGAAAGGAGGTACACACATCTTACCTTGAACTTGCTAAAGCATTTGACACCATTCCCCTTTCATGTATTATTGATAAGCTCACCAGCCTGGGCATAACCTCTTACGTCACAAGATGGATCGCAAACTGGCTCTCAGACAGATCCTATAAAGTAAGAGTAGCGGGATCTATGTCCGAATCCAGACCAGTAACGAGTGGTGTGCCTCAGGGCTCTGTCCTGGGGCCCCTCCTGTTTGGCATATACTTCTCAGAAATACAGGCAAGCATGGAAAGGCTGTGGCTGACTAAGTTTGCGGATGACTGCAAACCGGGTGCTATAACGGAGTCTCCGGCCGACATGGAGATCCTCCAGAAGGGCCTAAATGAGACTGATGCATGGTGTCAAAGCTATGGTCTCAAGCTAAATGCAAAAAAATGCGTAGTAATAACCTTTGGAAAAAACAGAGTACCTGCAAACTACAACATAGGAGGTAATCTCCTGAAATCTGAAAAAGAAATAAGGGATCTAGGGACCCAAGTAGATAGTCAGCTTTCCTTTGATAACCATGTTGCCAAAGTGGTTAGAAAATCCTTCTATGTGACCCATCTGATCACGAAAGGGTTCGCATCAAGATCTAAGGATGTAATGGTGCCCCTCTACTCTTCCCTCATCAGACCCATTATTGAGTACAATGCACCAATTGGAATGTACCTGGCTAGACATCTCCAGCAGCTGGAGAGACCACAAAGGTACCTAACCAAGAGGATTACTGGCCCCAAACAGTTGCCCTATGCAGCACGACTGAAAAAGCTAAGACTGTTCTCTGTTGCATACCGCTTTCTCAGAGGCGATCTCTGTCTAACATACAGAGCCATGTCCAACCCAGAATTGTTGAACATGCTCCATCTTAGCAAAACCAAATCTACTTGAGCTACATGCTCTACGGATATAAACCTCAACACAACAATGAATAGAACATGCTGCAGGGATAGATTCCCTACGCAGAGACTTCCCTTACTATGGAACAGGGTCCCAATCTACATAAGACAGAGTTCCTCACTATCACTATTCAAGAGGAACCTTGATGAGTGGATTGGGTAAAGTACAGTTTTGTACCTACCATAAATGTAGATGTCCGATAGATATGCAACTGCAGTCATAACATATGGGTTGTCCTGCCTCAGGCAGCCCTCGGTCGGCCGAATTCCAAAATCTGGGTCCGGCGTCGGCTGGTGTCGCCTCCTCTCCGACGTCACAACGGCTGAAGTATAAAGGCATCGGCCGAAGTCATCTTCTTCAGTGTTTCTTGCCCCAGATGCCAGGTGCCCTCCTAGGAAGGCTAAATTTGGTAAATGGATAAAAATAATCCCAAACATGCACAACAGTAATAAACAGATACACCACAGGAAATACCCCCAGCTGATGGGAAAAGGGGTAGGGACCCAAAAAGAAGGATACAGAGGAGGGTGGGAAAATCCGACTGCAGTTGCATATCTATCGGACATCTACATTTATGGTAGGTACAAAACTGTACTATGTCCTTCAAGAATGCAACTGCAGTCATAACATATGGGTTGAATACCATAGCCAAGCTGGGGGTGGATGGAACTATGATAAGGATGGTGTAGCTAAAATCCCCTGCAGGACTGCCGAAGCAAAGCCTGCTCGGGATCTGGAGTATAAGGGCAGGTTGTAGTGCTTGGTAAATGTATGCACGGAGCTCCATGTAGCAGCCTCTAAAATGTCCTTTGTTGCCACTCCTCTTAGGAAAGCTGTGGAAGTGGCCATAGCTCTGGTGGAATGTGGCCTAATATTGGCTGGCACACCTTTTCCATGGAAAGAATAGCAGAATCTGATGCAATGTCCAATCCATTTTGAAATTGTTTGTTTGGAGATTGCTTTTCCTTGTACTCCAGCAGCATAGGCTACAAACAGTTGGTCAGACTTTCTGGTGGCCTTAGTTCTGTCCAAGTAGTAGCGTAGTTGTCTGTGTATGTCCAAAGTATGCAGTAGTTTTTCCCCCCTATTTTGAGGATTGGGAAAGAATGTAGGCAGGTGAATAGCTTGATTTAGAGACACCCTGGAAATAACTTTTGGCATGAATGTAGGATTGGTTCTTAGAGAAACTCTGTCTTGATGAAAAATGAGGAAGGGAGGCACTGCCATGAGTGCCTGTATCTCCGAAACTCTTCTTGCAGAGGTGACTGCCAATAAGAAGACCGTCTTCCATGAAAGAAATTGCATTTCTGAAGTTGCTGCTGGCTGAAATGGAGGAAGAGTTAATTTTTCCAACACGTAATTGAGGTCCCATTCAGGTACTGGCTGTTTTCTGGGAGGTTTGATATTCTTTATCCCTCTTAGAAACTGTCTTAGCAGAGGATGAGAAAATACTGGGGAGTCACAGTTATATTTTGTTGAGATTGCTGAGGCATGAATCTTTATTGAAGAGTATGAGAGTCCAGTATGAAATAGTTCTGCCAAGTATTCTAATATCTGAGGTATACTCAGTAATGCTGTGTCCTGACCCCTGTTGGCATTCCAGATGCTGAATCTCTTCCACTTGGCTGAATAGGTTTTTCTGGTGGAAGGTCTGCGTGCTTCCAGCAAGATCTCTTGAACTGATTTGGAAAGAGAGTTAGGTGGAGAAGTCATGGTAGCCTCCAGGCTGTCAGATGTAATGTTTTCAGGTCTTGATGTACAGTCCTGTAATTGTGTTGTGTTAGGAGCAGGGGCCATAGGGTCAGAGGCCATGGTTTGGTCCGAGTTATGGTCAATAGCAATGGGTACCAGTGTTGCCTTGGCCAGTCTGGAGCTATCAAGATGCCTCTTGGTTGTTCTGCTTTGATCTTCAGTATCACCTTGGTCAGCAGAGGCAGAGGAGGGAATGCATAAATTTTTAGAGAATTCCAGCTGAAGGAGAGAGCATCCATTTTCTAGGCTAGAGGATGGTGAGTCCTTGTGCAGAACTTTTCCAGGTGATGATTTAAGTGGGAAGCAAAAAGATCTACGTCCGGTCTTCCCCATGTCTTTGTCAGTTGAGAGAAAATGTGAGGGTGCAGCATCCATTCGTGTGGATCCATGAAATTTCTGCTCAGCTTGTCCGCCGGTACATTGTCCTTGCCTGGTACAAACTGGGATTGTAAATGTATCTTCAGGCTCAGGGATTTTTCCCAGAGAAGCATTGTTAGTCTGCAGAGGGGATAAGAATGAGTGCCTCCTTGCTTGTTTATGTACCACATGACAGTGGTGTTGTCTGTCCTTATTAGCAAATGTCCTTGTTGTAGTGATTTTTCGAAAGTCTCGATTGCATGTATCACTGCCAACATCTCCTTTTGGTTTATGTGCAGATGTCTTTCCTTTGGCGTCCAAAGACCTTGAATGCATCTGCCCTCCATGTGTGCCCCCCATCCATGGTCTGAGGCATCTGTTGTAATCATCTGGCCTGCTTGAGGTGTGTTGAAAGACATGCCTTTGTTTAGCTGACTGGCTTGAGCCCACCATAAAAATTCCTTTTGCAGATATGGAATAAGTGGGATTATGTCCTCTAGGCTTTGGCTGTGTTGAGACCATAAGTTTTTTAAATGCCATTGTAGCTTTCTCATATGAAGTCTTGCCAAAGGTATCAGAAGGATGCAAGATGCCATGAAACCCAGGGCCTGCAGGATATTCCTTGCAGTCAGCTGGGAGAGTTTTGCTAGGCCTTTGAAGTACTCTGGTAAATGCTGCTGTTTTTCCTCTGTGAGGTAGGCCATTTGGTTTTCTGTGTCCAGTTTGGCTCCTAGGAAGATAATCTGTTGGGATGGCAGTAGTTTTGACTTCTGAATGTTGACTGTGTATCCCAAGGCCTGCAGTAGATGCATGACATAGTCCAAATTTTCTTTTAAGGTTTGTTTGTTGTCTGCTTGTATGAGGCAGTCATCCAAGTAGGGGTATATTTGAATCCCCTGCAGTCTGCAGTGTGCCACTACTGATGCCAGGCATTTTGTGAACACTCTGGGCGCAGTAGATAAGCCAAACGGCAATGCTGAGAATTGATAATGCTCTATCCCTGCAAGAAATCTGAGGTATCTTCTGCAGCTCTGTCTGATAGGGACATGCAGGTATGCCTCCTTGAGGTCCAGAGTGACCAGCCAAGACCCCTTGCCCAACATGGGAAGGAGTTGCTGCAACGTCAGCATTTTGAACTTTGGCACAATGAGAAAAGTGTTTAGAGTTGACAAGTCCAGTATGGGTCTCCATTTGTTTTCTTTTCTTGGAACAAGGAACAGTCTTGAAAAAAATCCCTGGCCTTGCTCCTGAGGAGGAACCCTTTCTATTGCTTTTATACTTAACAGCTTGGAAACTTGAGTGAGTGCCTCTGCCCTTTGATGATGTGGCAAGTTTGGCATGCCTTGTCTTATTGGTAATGTGTGGAAGTGGAATCTGTAACCTTTGTCTATCAAATCCAGAATCCAGTTGTCCTTGGTTAAGATATGCCAGTTTTGTGAGAATAAGGATAATTTTCCGCCCAAAGGTGCTTCTCTTTGAACCTTTGTAGGCGGTACGAAAGTCAAGTCATTGTGATTGTCCTTGTGGTGCAGCTGAACTGTCTGCGCCACTTCTTTGATTTGGAGGTTGCCATTGGCGGCCCATGTAAGATCCTCGGTATTGCCCTCTACCTCGGGCACGTCTGCTTTTTCCCCTTTGAAACTTGTCAGAGCCGGGGAAGGACCAATTCTTTGAGGGACAGTTTCTGCTGAATCTGGGTGGCTGAACCTGAAGGAAATCCTTGACTGTCTGTACTGACTTTGCTTTTTCCTCTATGGATTTCAATACATCTTGTGCATTAGCACCAAAAAGCTTTTGTTTTTCCAAAGGTGCATCCAGTAACTTTACTTTAACATGGTCAGGCAAAGACTGATCCTTTAACCAAGCATGTCTACGTATCACAGCCCCAGTAGTCATAGCTGCCCTACATGAAGCTTCCAGTGCATCATAACCGCACTGCAGAAAATGGTTATTAACCTGCTGAGTGTTATGTATATGATCCTGCAATGCCTTTTTATCAATAGGCTCAGGAGAGGCTAACTTTTTCTGTAAATCATCCAGGAGAAAATCTTGGTACTGAAACATGTGAAAAAGGCAGTTAAGTGACCTCATGGCTAGGGTAGTAGAGGTATATACTTTTTTACCCCATCTCTCCAGGGACCTTGCTTCTCTGTCCGCTGGCAGTGGGTTTTTGGCAGAGGAGGTAGCCACTCCCTTAGGGCCCTGTGAAATAGTTTCTAGATCCACAGAGTGGGCCTTAAAAAGGTGCTTGTGAGTGTCAGGGACCCTATAATATCTGTCCGGCTTGACAGGAGCAGGAGGAAGAGAATCAGGGTTAGCACTGGAGTCAGAGAAAACATAATCCAAAACATCCATAACTGGTGGAATAGCCAAAGGTCTGTGCTGGGGAAGCTTGAGGAAGGTACGAAGCCTTTTCCTGGAGTCAGAGAATTCCTGACCCTGCCATTGAAAATGTTCCCTCATGGAATGCAGGACTTCACCAAATGAGAAATCCTCTGGAGGGGAGGCAGAGGGAATTGATTCCTCAGCATCAGAGTCCTCGTAGGCCTGGAAGGATTCTTCTTGGGTATCAGAATGCTCAGAATCTCCAGAGGCTTCATCCGAAGAGAGGTCGTCCACCTGCTCAGTTCTAGGCCTTTTCTCTGCAGGTGGCTGAGAACCCCTGTCCGGATGAGGCTGAGACCCCCTGATAAGGGAAATAAGATCTGCAGCCAGAGACATGATCTGTTTATCAGATGAAGGGGCCTGGGCAGGTTTAGGATGGGCCTTGGCCTGACTGGCGGCCTTAGCACGTGCAAAGGCCTTGATGGACATGGATACATGAGGCCTAGCAGCCCCACGTGCAGGCGTAACCTTGTCCACAGAAATGGTGTCAGGTAGATCCAGCACTTCGGTTTCCGGAGGAAAATCAACAACCGGCACCGGAGAGATCTCCGAGACCGAAGGTCGTTTTAACGCTGTGTCGTCAGCCTGGAGCGGTTGATTTACCACTTCCGAAGGGACCGGAGCACTAGCAGAGGGTTTAGGAGTAGCATCGGTAGTGGACGTGGGCCGAGGATGTCGGTCCCAGTCCTTGCGTTTTTTAGCAGATTGGGTTGTCGGTTGATCCGACGGCATGATATACGCAAAAGATTCACCGAAAAAGTCCTCGGCGAATTCTGCCCGGTGCCTGAGAGTGCACTTATTAAAGCAAGCACAGGCAGCACAGGCCGAGACGTCGTGGTCTGGGCCCAGACAAGGAAGGCAGAGAGAATGGAAGTACTTTTGTTTACCACAAGACAAACAATTATTAACTTTCTCAATTTGTTCTGACATCGGCTGAGGCAAGAATAAATGTTCCCCAATGGGGTACTTAGATTTTAGATGACTTCGGTACTGAAAACACAGGAGCTGACCGACCGGCACTTGCGAACTGCTTCTGCTTCGGGCACCGCGCGGCAAGAAAGACTGAAGAAGATGGCGTCGGCCGATGCCTTTATACTCCAGCCGTTGTGACGTCGGAGAGGAGGCGACACCAGCCGACGCCGGGCCCAGACTTTGGAATTCGGCCGACCGAGGGCTGCCTGAGGCAGGACAACCCATTTGTTATGACTGCAGTTGCATTCTTGAAGGACATCAGAAAGTTCACACCGGGGATCACACCAACTAAACTACTAGATAGGGGCCAAGGGTACTAGCTGCTAGTACAAGGGTCTAGGGAACTACTAAAGGGGCGTTGAATACCACACAACATGGCTGGGCTAATATATGCCTTCGGGCAGATAGCCCAGTACCAGCCTATGAACCTATAACCTATGAACTGTATTGGAAAACTCTGCTACACAAAAGTCATTTGTTTTTGCTTCAGGAAAATGGAATTGTAAGATGTGTATACTCTTTCTTAAAAATACTGCTGCCACCATCATGTTGGTCATGTAGTGTTTTTCTATCTCCTAAGCAGCTTAATAAATCACATATGATGAAGGGGATTCAGAAAATTCTATGAAGTGGTAAATCAATACTGAAAATAGGAACACACCTCCAAAAACTTGGAACATCCTAAATCAGGCCTGAAAATAGGAATGTTCCTCCAAAACAGGTACATCTGAGAACTGTGAATCTGGGATAAGTACACCAGGCCTTCCAGTCCTAGGTCTCACTTTGATAAGCATGACAAAGGAAACAGCTTGTTTTTATTTGTTGGACAGGTTAACTCGACACAACTGGTAGCATAGACTGAGGCCTAACCATATTCCAGGACACAACATTCTCCTCAGCAATCCTGTTATACCTGGGGGCTACACATCAGCATATAGGCACTTCTTTTAGAGCTACTCTGCTGACAAAAGGCAAAGGCTCAGTTGTGTGGTGCCTGGACATTTTTTAAACATGTCCTCTTGACTATTATTTATCTAAAACATTAGGGTATCCAGTGGCATGTGCAGTTCAGGCAAAGCAATAGAAATATTACAGGAGCAGACATCCTTGCAGGTTTTCTACAAACCAGCACACAGCCTTGGCATTTCCGTAGCTCCATCAGAGGCTTGCAAAGCAACAATCAACTTTTAATCCTACTCTCTGTCTCCAAAGGCTCCGGTTAGATGCAAACTCAATAATACACAGACATAGGGCTAAGAAAGTATGAGGCAAGTTCTTACCAGCAATAATGTAAATAAGCCTCTACAGAACTGGCAGGGTGTCTAAGGCTTCATAACTGACTGTCTCTAAGGCCTTATGCTTTCTGTTTGCTGAATCCTTAACAGGAATATTCTGAGACCGATCCATCTGTCATGTCTTTCTTGGCTAAAGTTAAGAGTTAAAAGGCTCTTTTTAGGGCTGGCCAGAGTGGACCAAGTCCCCTATTTTTTTCCCATCTATAAGGAACCTAAGGTTACAGGCTCATAGAGTGACAGACTTCTTCCTAAATCTACTACAGAACTTAAAGGAATGAACCTGGTGCTCCTCAGCTTAAACTAAAAGGACACTGCGTGAAACTATTTCAGTGGAATTTGATTTCTTTATGCACATTTTTTGGAATGATTTTTCACTGATGTCATTGGACCTTGAAGCAATTTAGAAAACCCACTTTCAAATAAACAGACTACTTTTTCAACAGGCTATACAATAACAATTCAAAGCCAATTAAAAGTTCCCAAACAGGTTACTTGTCTTATCCTTCTATGGAATTTATCAGGAAGAGCCCCGGTGGATAGTGGGTTGATTACTGATTGCTACTTAAGAGCACACATAAGTGCTAACAGCACTAAACGTCCCATAAGGAAACAGCTCCAGTACTTATTAGCAAGGACTATCCCTACCAGCATGTCGAAAGGTCAGTTCCCCTTGCTTTCTCCTATTAACCTGGTGCACTTGGGCATTCTGAGGCAGTGTAGCAACTGCCTCATGTACTCAGACATCCCTCTCCTCTTACCTTCCAACACTCAGACTTGTGAGAGATGCACTTATATATCCAAACTGGAAGACATGCGCTCTCCAGCCAAGACCGGAATAGCTGGCCAAGAGGAGAAGGTCAACACCTGCACCACACCACATGGAACACACATCCCTCCAGACCTCCAGAACACCCAACACCAAAGCTCTCACATAAAATCACAAACCACACACCCACATTCATGGAGGCTCTCAATAGAAATCTACCCAAACAGTAGAGATCTCCAAATCAGAAATGCACATCACAACACAGCATAAAACACAAGACACATAGCTCACCTACACAGTGTGCCCCTCAACCTAAGCCCCTAAGGCAAAACAGCTTGCCTACACTAATCATAGGTGATTCAATAGTGTCACACTGATGTCCCACTCATCACCATCTTTCGTCTGTTCCCGATAGGAGTCGCCACAATGGATCATCTGTTTCCATTTCTTCCTGTCCTCTGCATCTTGCTCTGTCACACCAACCACTTGCATGTCCTCTCTCACCATATCCATAAACCTTATCTTAGGCCTTCCTCTTTTCCTGTTACCTGGTAGCTTCATCCTTAGCATCTTTTTCCCAGTATAATCAGCATCCCTCCTCAGCACATGTCCAAACCAACGTAATCTTGCCTCTCTGGCTTTGTCTCCAAACCTTCCAACCTGGGCTGACCCTCTAATATACTTATTCCTAATCCTGTCCACCCTCATCACAGCCAGTGCAAATCTTAAAATCTTTAACTCTGCCACATCCAGCTCTAACTTCTGCCTTTTTCTCAATGCCACTGTCTCCAACCCATATAACATTAGCTGGTCTCACTACCCTCTTGTAGACCTTCCCTTTCACTCTTACTGGTACTTGTCTGCCACAAATCACTCCCGACACTCTTTTCCGCCCACTACATCCTGCCTGTACTCTCTTCTTCACCTCACTGAATCACACTGATATCCCACTCACTAGGTTCAATAAGGAGAAGGTAACAGTCAGCTGTCTGTTGGGTGCCAGCATCTGACACTTAACACACGCACTCAGGTCACTGCACAACAAGTACAAGTATGACTCTGTCGTTGTGCATGTGGGTGTGAATGACTTGAGATGCACCTCCCTGGACTACATGAAAAGAGACACGAAGGAGCTCTCGGATTATGCAGCCCAGGCAGGTATGACCCTAGCCCTGAGCAGCATCCTGCCGTTGCCCAGAATTATACCACAGTACAAGCAGAAAATGATTGACTTCAACAACTGGCTAAGTTTCTGGTGTCATTCTAAGGGGATCCAGTATCTGTCTGCTTGGGATGACATGACTGACAGACCTCGATGCTTTGCCAGGGATGGCCTGCATCTGTCACCTCTAGGTTTCCGGATAATGGCTAAGGCTCTTGCCACCCCTATAGTGCTTTTTTAGGCAGTGTTCCAAAGACCAAAGACACTAGAAGTCTAAATCTCAAGATGCACTTGGTTGAAGCACTCCTCAAAATGGAGAACATCGACATATGTGCTGTAACGGAGACCTGGTTTAAAACAGCAGAAAGCACCCCTGCACTACCAGGCTATAACTCATTCCACACCTTTCAGCCCCAGAACATGGACTGAAGCTCCACAGGCGGTGGCGTCTCCATATTCATAAAGGATATGCACATCTCCAGACTAGTAGCCCAGCATAACTAATCAGAGATACCTCAGGTACAACTAACAGTGGGTAAGACGGCAATTCAGGTTGTAGCCTGCTACAGGTCCCCAACCATGTCCCAAGACTCTCACTCCACATTCCTAAGCACCCTGGAAACTATTAGGGTCCAACCCAACATTCTCATACTGGGTGATTTCAACTACCCCTCCATCAACTGGGAAAACTACTCATGCACCAATACACTTGCCCAACGCTTCCTGGAATTCATTAATTCCAATGTGCTGGACCAGTTCATTCATACCCCAACTAGAGGAAGCAACATCCTTGACCTGGTTATTACTAACATAGACAATCATTGCTCAACACCAATAGTCAAGTCCTACCTGTTTAGATTTGACCGCAAACTAATTACCATGGAAATCCACATTTCACCCACACCACCAGCAAAGGTAACCACCAAGAAAAACTTCTCCAGAGCTGACTTTGGGCTCCTAAAAACAGAGGTGGCTAACTTCAAGGCACCCATGCAAATGGAAATAGGTGCATGACCACCAAATCATACACCAGTGTAGTGTATGAACACATACATAAATGTATGGAACTAGCCATACCCAACAGAACCAAGACACTCTCCTCCAAAAAAGGAAGCCAATCTAGTGGTCCCCTGCCATTAACAAACTCTAAAACAGAGGGAAGAAACTGTTGCAGAAAAAAGTGAAGTCCCAAGACTCGAAAAACTCCGTTATTAGCCTCAACAAAAAGTTGAGATCCCTCATCAAAACCTCTAAAGCTAGCTATGAAGGCAGAATTGTGGCAGACACTGAAAACAACCAAAAAGCCAACTACAGTTATATCAAGAATCTCCATGGCAATGCCAAGATTTGCTCTGAGTTACTGCACAATGGTACTCCTATACTTCTACGTGTTCTGCTTTTTATATAGGACAGACTTCTCGCCCAGCAAGGATAAGGATATCTGAATACCTTAGCGATATTACATTGAAAAAATCTAGTGATGCATTATATAAACATTCCTTGACCCATTCTACAGCATCTTTTAGGTTTACCATTATTGACAGGATAAGTGGAGAACAGGCTAATAAAATTGTTTGGCATGACATGTTGAACAAGAAAGAAAAAAAGTGGATTATCAAGCTGGGGGGGATTATTTCCCGCTAGTCTTAATGAGCATTTATAACCAACCAATTAGGGGGACTCATTGTATCATGTGATGATTTTCATGTATAATAGGCTTGTCTTTGTTGCTTACACATTTACACTGAGGAAGTCTTAATAACTTTTGGTCCGAAACTAGTCTGTTTTGCCTATATATGCTTTATTAAAATATTCTTATTTTCAGGCAACTTATGCCTTTGAGTGCTGGCCTGTGTGTTTTTTGTGGATACCTCCTATACTGAGCCAACAGATATTGCCAACATACTGGCTGACAGATTCAGTGGCAACTTTACCCCTCTCTCCCTCCCTAAAGGACCAATCACAATACCGGCAGAATGCCAGGAACCCAGCATTACTGCAGCACAGGTTAAAGCTCCATTGCCCAAGACCAAGAATACAGCTTCCCTGGGACCCAACAATATCCCCTGACTGTGTTCTACATGAACTACAAAGTGAACTGGCACCACACTTGTGTTCCCTGTTCAATCACAGCCTCACCTCAGGCTTTGTCCCTACAGAATGGCGCACTGCTACAGTCATCCTCTTCATAAAGGGTGAGTGAGTACAGCCCTTGGGAATTATTGCCCCATTTGCCTGATGAGTCTGATATGTAAGGCTATGGAGCGCATCATCATGGACCTAATTAACAAGAATATAGGGAATCTCCAAACTCTGGATCCCACGCAATTTGGTTTTGTGAAGGGTAGAACATGCCTGCTCGACCTGATTGACTTCTTTGAGTCAGTCACCAGAGCTGTGGATGAGGGCAAGGCAGATCAAAAAGCCTACCTTGATCTGTCACCAGAGCTGTGGATGAGGGCAAGGCAGATCAAAAAGCCTACCTTGATCTGACCAAGGCCTTTGATATCATTCCCCACTCAGGAATTATTGATAGACTCACCAAACTAGGCATCAACCTCTATATCACTAGGTTGGTTGCAAATTGGCTCACAGATAGAACCCACAGTGTGAAAGTAGCAGACTCCAAGTCAGACTGCCGACCAGTCACAAGTGGAGTCTCACAGAGAATGGTCTTGGGTTCTCTCCTGTTTGGCATCTTACTTCTCAGAAGTCCAGGCCAACACGGAGGGACTCTGGCTGACCACGTTCACCGACAATTGCAAGCTGGGTGCCATTATTAACTCCCCAAGTGATGTAGAAATCCTACAGAAAGGCCTTACTGAGACCAACAACTGGTGTTGAAACCATGGCCTTAAGCTTAATGCCAAAAAATGCGTCGTCATTGCCTTTGGGAAAAACTCAGTTCCCACTAATTACCACATTGATGGTGCCCACTGAACACTGAAGGCATTATAACAGATCTGGGGACACAGGTTGACAGCAATCTCTCCTTCGTGGTCAGAAAGTCCTTCTATGTGGCACATCTCATTACTAAGGGTTTTGCATCCAGGAAGAAAGAGGGCATCATCTCCCTCTACTCTTCCCTCATTAGACCAGTCTTTGAGTATAATGCCCCATTTGGCATGTACCTCAGTAAACACCTGCAACAGCTGGAAAGTCCACAAAAGTACCTCACAAAGAGGATCCTAGCCTTAAACACATGCCTTACATGGACAGACTCAAAAAACTCCAACTTTTCTCTGTCTCATATCATCTATTAAAAGGCAGTCTCTGCTTGACTTACAAAACCATGTCTGACCCAGCCCTGTTAGAAATGTTACACCTAAAGAAATCCCAATCCTTCCACACCACATGCTCCAGGAACCTCATCCTCATTACCACAATCAACAGAACATGTTGGAGGGGTAGGTTCATAACCCGGAGACTACCCATGCTTGGGAATAGACTTCCCATACATGTCAAGCAGAGCACTTCACTGGCCATTTTCAAGAGAAATCTTGATGAGTGGATGGGAAATCGAAAGTTCGCCCCGGGGATCACTCCAGTGGCTCTACTTGATAGAGGCACCAGGAACTAATGGTGACATGATGCCAGGGTAATCCTAAGGGCTAGACTTGTAAAGGCACCATAGCTGTTGGCCTAGTACACACCTATGAACCTAAATTAGTGGTTAATGATATAAAATATCTCCTTCTTATAAGCCATACCTCTGGATAGCATCAGGAAAGGAAGACACATGCCCTCAGAAGACATCTCCTGAAGAAATCAGTTTTGGGGTGACATGTCCATCTTTGGTAAATCCCATGAAAAATGAAATCTCTACAGTGGTGATCCTTAGAATGAACATATATTATTTCTCAAAGGATGGGGACATTGAAGGAATGCTTGAAGTTAATCTTTGTATAGTTGAAAACAACACATCAATAGTCTGAGAGATATCAATTTGCAGACAGTTGTTAAGGGATAATATGAACAGTTTGTCAAAGTTTTTCTGCAAATCTCTCTGGGTTTCTTGAGCGTCTTCCTTTCCTTGAAAAAGAGAGGGTCATCTGAATGAGGAATGAGATTTAGATGAGATAAATCCATGGGAAGGGTGTTAATAAACAAAGAAAAGACAATACAGCTAAGAGCAGACCCCTGAAGGATGGCAGGTGTGAAAGGCGCTGGTCATAACCCAAGGCAGCAAAGGTCATTTGCAGTAACAGGTGAGAATCAAATCTCATCTGTATGTTACATTTTTTGGTGGGCAAGATTTAGGACCCATACTATGTTCCTGATATATTCGGTGGAAGTGATGGGATTTGTACCCGTCTGTCACAGGGTATATTAAGCACTATTAGCTGGGTATATGGGATGGGTATGTGAGGTCCAGGAGTGGTTTTAAGACTGGCAGATTGAAGTCAGAAATTGTATGCAACCCTGGTAAGAGACAAGGACCTGAGGTAATTCTTCAGAGTCAAAGTAAGCTTAGATTAAGTGTCGGCATTATTATGAATACGTGGGTATGACAATGCATAGAAGGTATGTGTCAGAGACCAGGACTTGTGTGGGAGTAATATGGTGAGTTTTGGGGTGCACTTTTTCTATGCAGTGCAGAGACTGGTGTGAATGAGAAGAGTAACCGTATGTGTGGAAAAGCTGACTGGGGTCAATAAAGGGGTAAGACTCAACTACAGCTTCTGATTTAAGTAAGAGAGCAATGTAGCAACTGCCTCATGTACACTGACGACCCCCTCCTCTTACCTCCCAACAGTCAGACTTGCAAGAGAGGCACTTATTTATCCAAACTGGATGCCACGCACTCTCCAGCCAAGACTGGAACAGCTGGTCAAGAGGAGAAGGTCAACACTTCCATCACACCACATGAAACACATAGCCCTCCAGAACACACACCAGCACTGCCTTCACATAAAAACACAAACTATACACCCACCTTAACGGAGGCTCTCAATAAAAATCTACCCAAACAGCAGAGACTTCCAAGCCAGAAATGCACTTGACCACCACAACACCATACTAGTCACGAGACACATGACTCTCCTAAACAGTGTGTCACTCAACCAAAGCCCCTAAGGCAAAACAGCATGCCAAGCACACTAGTCATAGGTGACTCGAAAGTGAGGCACACTGATGTCCCACTCACTAGGTTGAATAAGGACAAAGTAGCAGTCAATTGCCTACCACGTGCCATGATCTGCCACATATATACCTCAACAACAGGTACAAATATGACTCTGTCATTATACATGTGGGTGTGAATGACCTGAGATGTACCTCCCTGGACTACATATAAAGAGACATGGAGGAGCTCTCAGATTATGTAGCCCAGGCGGGTACAACCCAAGTCCTGAGCAGCATCCTACCATCAACCAGAATGATACCACAGTACAAGCAGAAAATTATTGATTTCAATAATTGACTAAGTTTCTGGTGTCATTCTAAGGGGATCCAGTATCTGTCTGCCTGGGATAACATGACAGACAGACCTCAATGCTTTGCCAGAGATGGCCTGCATCTGTCAACCCTGGGCTTCCGGATACGGACCAAGGCTCTTGCCACCCCATAGTGCCTTTTTTAGGTGGTGTTCCAAAGACCAAATTACTACCGTAACAGCTACAAACAAATGCAATCTGAGGGTCATGCTGCTCAAAGCTAGAAGACTAAATCTCAAAATGCACTCGCTCAAAGCACTCTTTAAAATGGAGAACATCGATAGTTGTGCTATAACAGAGACCTGGTTCAAGGCAGCAGAAAACACCCCTGCACTACCAGGCTATATAACTCATTCCACACCTTTCAGCCCCACCTTTCATCCCCAGAACTTGGACTGAAGCTCCAAAGGTGGTGGTGTTTCCATATTCATAAAGGATGTGCACACCTCCAGACCGGTGGCCCAACATAACGCATCAGAGATACTTCAGGTGCAGCTAACATTGGGTAAGACAGCGATTCAGGTTGTAGCCTGTTATAGCTCCCCAATCATGTCCGAAGACACTCACTCAACATTCCTAAGCACCCTGAAGAATATTAGAGTCCAACCTAACACACTCATACTGGGTGACTTCAAGTAACCCTCCATTAAATGGGAAAACTACTCATGTACCAATACACTTGCCCAACGTTTCCTGGAATTCATTAATTCCAATGCATTGCACCAGCTTGTTCTTACCCCCACTAGAAGCAGCAACATCCTTGACCTGGTCATTACTAACATGGGCGACTGTTGCTCTACACCAATAGTCAACTCTTCCCTGGTTAGATCCAACCACAAACTAATCACATTGGAAATCCACATCCCTCCCGCCCACCCCCACCCCCTGCAAAAGTAACCACCATGAAAAACTTCTCCAAAGCTAACTTTGGGCTCCTAAAAACAGAGGTGGTTAACTTCATGGCACCCATGCAAATGGAGAATAGTTGCATGACAAGCCGAATCATACACCAATGCACTGTACAAGCACGTACAGAAATGCATGGATCTCACTATACCCAATAGAACCAAGATGCTCTCCACCAAAAAAAGGAAGCCAATCTGGTGGTCCCTTGCCATAAGCAAACTCTACAACAGAAGGAGGAAACTGATGCAGAATAAGGTGATGTCCCAAGACTGGAAAAACTACTTCATCAGCCTTGACAAAAAGTTGAGATCCCTCATCAAATCATCTAAAGCTAGCTATGAAAACAGAATTGCAGCAGATAGTAAACACAACCACAAGGCCTTCTATAGTTATGTAAAGAACAGTACAGTTTTGTACCTACCATAAATGTAGATGTCCGATAGGTATGCTTCTGCAGTCATAACATATGGGTTGTCCTGCCTCAGGCAGCCCTTCGGTCGGCCGGATTCCAAAGTCTGGGTCTGGCCTCGGCTGATGTCGCACTTCACCCGACGTCATAGCTCCTGGGGTATAAAGGCATCAGCCGACGCCATTTTCCTCAGTGTTTCTTGCCCCAGATGCCAGGTGCCCTCTAGGAAGGCTAAATTTGTATAAAAGTAGAAAATTCCAAACAGTAGAAATCAAAAAGTATATATACATATATACATACAAACAAATACACCATCATAGTTTCCCCAGCTAGCTAAGAGAGGGTAAGTACCCTAGGAATACCACAGAGGGAAGGAGGGTGGGTAATCCTGACTGCAGATGCATACCTATCGGACATCTACATTTATGATAGGTACAAAACTGTACTATGTCCTTCAAGGATGCATCTGCAGTCATAACATATGGGTAGAATACCATAGCCAAACTGGGGGAGGAGGCACTAAAATAATGATGGTGTAGTTAAGATCCCTTGTAAAACTGCAGTTGCAAAACCTGCTCGGGATCTGGAGTATAAAGGAAGATTGTAATGCTTGGCAAATGTATGCACGGAGCTCCAAGTAGCAGCTTCTAAAATGTCTTTGGTAGCCACTCCTCGTAGGAAAGCTGTAGTGGTGGCTGTAGCTCTTGTGGAGTGAGGCCTGATATTTTCAGGAGTTGTCTTTCCATGAAATGAGTAGCAGAATCGAATGCAATTTCCTATCCATTTTGAGATTGTCTGTTTTGAAATTGCTTTTCCTTGCACTCCTGTTGCATATGCTACCAGAAGCTGGTCAGTTTTTCTGCTGGCCTTAGTTCTGTCCAGATAATAGCGCAGTTGTCTGTGTACATCCAAGGTGTGTAGTAGTTTTTCCCCCCTGTTCTGTGGGTTAGGGAAGAATGTAGGTAAATGAATAGCTTGGTTCAAGGATACCCTGGATACCACCTTTAGCATAAAAGTAGGATTGGTTCTCAGAGACACTCTATCCTGGTGAAAGATAAGGAAAGGCTGCACTGCCATTAATGCCTGTAACTCGGATACCCTTCTTGCTGAAGTGATTGCTAGCAGGAAGGCAGTTTTCCAAGATAAGAACTGTAAGTCTGCTGTTGCTGCTGGTTCAAAAGGGAGAAATGTTAATTTTTCTAGCACAAAATTGAGATCCCATGCAGGCTGAGGTGGTTTCCTTGGAGGTTTTACATTTTTGATCCCTCTCAAAAATTGTCTGAGGAGAGGATGAGAGAAGACAGGAGGATCCATGTTGTACTCTGCTGAAATTGCTGATGCATGAATCTTAATGGAAGAATAGGACAGGCCACTGTGGAACAGTTCTGCTAAGTATTCTAGGATGTGTGCTAGGTTTGCCGGTGTGACATTTGTTCCCTTTGCTGCACTCCAAATGAGGAATCTCTTCGATTTGGTTGAATATGTTTTCCTTGTGGAGGGTCTGCGAGCCTCCAGAATAATGTCCTTAACCCTCTGAGATAAAACAGGTTGGTTTTGTGTTATGCAATTTTCCAAGCAGTTAGCTGCAGGGTTTTTAAGTTTGGATGCAGGGTCTTGTAGTTGTTCTGCGTTAGAAGTAAAGGACATAGAGGTAGAGGCCATGAGTTCGCCCGAGACATGCTTCTCAGTAGCGGGTACCAATGCTGCCTTGGCCAATCTGGAGCTATCAGAATTACCTTTGGCTGTTCCTCTCTGATCTTCAGTAGAACTTTGTACATCAATGGGAGAGGTGGAAAGGCATATACTGTCAGGGCCTTCCAGCTGAAAGAAAGGGAGTCCACCCTCCAGGCTTGTGGGTGGTATACTCTTGAGCAGAATTTCTTCAGTTGGTGGTTGAGTGGGGAGGCGAACAGGTCTATCTCTGGCATTCCCCATTTCTTTGTTATGGTTTTGAAGATGTCTGGATGCAGCATCCATTCGTGAGCATCCGTGGTAGTTCTGCTTAAGCTGTCTGCTAGTGAATTCTCTTTTCCTGGTACGAATCTGGCCTGCAGTTGGATGTTGAGATTCAGGCCTAAGTTCCACAGGTCCATTGCCATCCGGCATAGAGGGTATGAATGTGTGCCTCCCTGTTTGTTGATGTACCACATGACTGTGGTATTGTCCGTCCTTATCAGCAGGTGTCCTTGCTGGAGGAATGATTTGAATGCCTCGATTGCATGCTTCACTGCCAGCATCTCCTTTAGATTTATGTGTAGATTCAGCTGGTCTTGGGACCATAGGCCTCGGATACACTTGTCTTCCATGTGTGACCCCCAGCCTAGGTCTGAGGCGTCCGTGGTGATGGTCTGCCTTGGATGTGGTTTGTGGAAAGGCAATCCTCTGTTGATCTGGCAGGCCTGAGCCCACCACAGGAATTCTTTTTCAGGCATGGAATGATTGGTATCAGGGCTTCTAGACTGTGTCTGTGTTGAGACCATACATTCCTTAGGTACCATTGTAATTTTCTCATATGCAGCCTGGCATGTGGGATCAAGATTATGCAGGATGCCATGTAACCCAGGGCCTGCAGGACTTTCCTTGCAGTAAGCTGAGTTTGTCTTGTTAATGCCATGAAGTAGACTGGTAGTTGCTTTTGTTTTTCTTCTGTGAGAAAAGCCATCTGAGTTACTGTGTCCAGTTCTGCACCCAAAAAAGTTATCCTTTGGGATGGCACTAGTCTTGACTTTTGTATGTTGACTGTGTATCCCAAGGCTTGCAGCAGTTGTATGACATAGGCCAAATCCTTTATTATTTTTGTCTTGTTGTCCGCTTGTATTAGGCAGTCGTCCAGGTATGGGCAGATTTGAATTCCCTGAAGCCTGCAATGTGCAATTACTGATGCCAGGCATTTCGTGAATACTCTGGGCGCAGTAGATAAGCCAAAGGGCAATGCTGAGAATTGATAATGCTCTGATCCTGCAAGAAATCTGAGGTGTCTTCTGCAATCTGGTCGTATAGGGACGTGCAGGTATGCCTCCTTGAGATCTAGAGTCACCAGCCAAGACTCCTTGCCCAACATGGGAAGAAGTTGCTGTAGGGTCAGCATCTTGAATTTTGGAACAATGAGATATGTGTTCAGTGCGGACAAGTCGAGAATAGGCCTCCATTGATTTTCTTTTCTTGGTACAAGGAATAGTCTGGAGTAAAATCCTTGGCCTTGTTCCATAGATGGTACCTTTTCTATTGCTCTCATCCATAGTAAGTTGATGATTTGTTTTAGAGCCTCTGATTTCTGGCTTCGTGGAAGGTTTGGCATTCCTCTCTTTTTTGGTAGAGTGTGGAAGTGAAACCTGTAGCCTTTGTGTATTGTTTGCAAAGTCCATTTGTCTCCTGTAATGCAATGCCAGTTTTTTGAAAATAAAGCTAGCTTTCCGCCCAAGGGTGCTTCCAGTTGTTCCCTGGTAGGTGGAATTAGAGCAAGTCATTGTGTCTGTCCTGTGGAAGTGGTTGCAGTCGCAGCTGTGGCGGCACTTCTCTGGTTGGCAGGTTGCCACTGACGACCCCTGTAGGCACCCCTTGATTGACCTCTGCCTCTTGGGCGTCTATTTCTGCCTCTCTGTGCTGTGGAGGTGTCTGGAAAGGACCAATTCTTAGTAGGCCAATTTCTGCTGAACCTTGGAGGTTGGACCTGCAGAAAATCCTTGACTGTTTGGACAGATTTTGCTTTTTCTTCCACTTTCTTTAGAACCTCCTGTGCAGGGGAGCCAAATAAACTTTGTTTCTCCATAGGGGCATCTAGGAGTTTAGACTTAACATGGTCTGGCAAGGATTGTTCTTTTAGCCAGGCATGCCTTTGAATCACTGCTCCAGTCATAGCTGATCTAAATGAAGCCTCCAGTGCATCATAGCCACATTTTAAGAAATGATTACTGACCTGCTGAGAATTGTGTACCAAATCCTGAAGGGACTTACAGTCTAAAGGTTCAGGAGAGGACAGCTTTTTATTCAGCTGATCTAACAAAAATTCCTGGTACTGTATCATGTGAAATTGACGTTTAAAGCCCTGGCAGAAAGAGTAGCAGATGTATAAACCTTTTTACCCCATCTCTCTAAAGCTCTAGATTCTCTTTCAGAGGGTAGGGGGTTTTTGGCAGAGGCAGCTGCAACACCTTTAGGGCCCTGAGAAATGGTTTCTGGGTCTGCAGCATGGGTCTTATACAAGTGGAAGTGAGAATCCGGGACCCTGTAGTATCTGTCAGGTTTGGCAGGAGCCGGGGGAAGAGAATCAGGGGCAGTACTGACATCATTGTATGCATCATCAACAACTGATAGTACAGGTGGTATGGCTAAAGACCTATGCTGTGGTAAGTGTAAAAAAGTCCTTAACCTTTTCCTAGAATCAGAAAAATCCTGACCCTGCCATTGGAAGTGTTCCCTCACTGAGTGTAGAGTTTCCCCAAATGAAAATTCTTCTGGAGGGGAGGCAGAAGGAATGGAGTCTTCTACATCAGAATCCTCATAAGGTGAGTATGGTCCTTCCTGATGGTCAGATAAATCTGAACCATCCGAGGAATAGTCAGAGGAGAGAGGTTCAGGGGGTTCAGACCTAGGCCTCTTTTCAGGAGGGGGTTGTGAGGCCCTGTCTGGGTGAGGTTGGGATCCCCTGATCAGAGAAATAAGGTCCTCAGCAAGGCTGAGAATCTGAGAACTTGAGGTAGGTCTGTGAGAGGGAGCTTTAGTAGGTAAGGCCTTGGAAAGTTTAGCTGCTTTAGCCCTGGAGAAGGCCTTGATAGACATAGAAGCAGGGGGTCTAGCTGCCCCACGTGCAGGAGAAGAGATGTCCAATGGAATGGTGTCGGACAAATCTTGTGTGCCTGCTTCTTCAGTAGGAATTTCTGTAGCCGACTCAGCCGGGGCCTGTGTGGCCTCGGTTGTTGGAGGCATGCTTTCGGCCGAAGGGAGAACCGAGGTCTCGGTTTCAGCCGAACCCGAGACACTCGCGGTAGGCCTAACCGTGGTTTCAGCCGAAACCGCGGGCCGCGAGTGTCGGTCCTTTTCCTTGCGTTTTTTAGCTAAATGTGTAGTCGGAGTCTCCGATGGCATTTTATATGCAAAAGCGGAGCCAAAAAACTCTTCAGCAAACTCCGTCCGACGTCTAAGTGTCCGTCGGTTGAAGGAAGCACAGGCTAAACAAGCTGATACGTCGTGGTCTGGGCCTAAGCAAGGAAGGCAGTAAGAGTGGAAATCCTTATGAGGTATTTGTTTCCCACAAGTTAAACAATTATTTACTTTGTCTGACATCGGCTGAGGCAAGAAAGAGTCCCCAACGGGGTACTTAGCTTTTTTAGAAGTCTTCGGTAGCTGAAATCTCTGGATCTGACCGACCGGCACTTGCGAACAGCTTCTGCTTCGGGCACCGCGCGGCAAGAAAGACTGGGGAAAATGGCGTCGGCTGATGCCTTTATACCCCAGGAGCTATGACGTCGGGTGAAGTGCGACATCAGCCGAGGCCAGACCCAGACTTTGGAATCCGGCCGACCGAAGGGCTGCCTGAGGCAGGACAACCCATATGTTATGACTGCAGATGCATCCTTGAAGGACATCTCCACGGCATTACCCAGATTTTCTCTGAGCTACTGCACAATGGTACCTCCTATACTGAGCCAACAGATATTGCCAATATACTGGCTGACAGATTCAATGCCAACTTTACCCCCCCCCCCCCAAGACCAACCACAATACCAGTAGATTGCCAGGTTACCCAGTATTACTATTGCACAGGTTAAAACAGCACTGTCCAAGGCCAAGAATATGGCTTCTATGGGACCTGACAATATCCCTGGCTGTGTTCTACATGAACTACAGAGAGAACTGGCACCTCAACTGTGTGCCCTGTTCAATCACAGCTTCACCTCATGCTTTGTCCCTACCAAATGGTGCACTGCTATAATCATCCCTCTCCACAAAGGAGGAGCAACTACAGACCCTGGGACCTATCGCCCCATTCGCCTGACAAGTCTGATATGCAAAGCTAAGGAACACATCATCATGGACCTAATAAACAAGGATACAGGAAATCTCCAAACTCAGGATATCACACAGTTTGGTTTTGTGAAGGGTAGATCATGCCTGCTCAACTTGGTCAACTTCTATGAGTTAGTCACCAGAGCTGTGAATGAAGGCAAGGTGGTTCATGCAGCCTACCTTGATCTGGCCAAGGTCTTTGATACCATTCCCCACTCAGGAATCAGAGAAAAACTCACTAAGCTTGACATCAACCCCTATATCACTAGGTGGGTTGCAAACTGGCTCACAGATAGAACCCACAGTGTGAAAGTAGCTGACTCCAAGTCAGACTGCCGACTAGTCACGAGTGGAGTCCAACAGGGTTTGGTCCTGGCTCCTCTCCTATTCGGTATCTACTTTTCAGAAGTCCAGTCCAACATGAAGGGACTCTGGCTGACAAAGTTCATAGACGATTGCAAGTTGGGAACCATTATTAACTCCCCAAGTGATGTTGACATCCTACAGAAAGGCCCACTGAGACCAACAGCTGGTGTCAGAACCATGGCTTTAAGCTCAATTCCAAAAAATGTGTCGTCATCCCCTTTGGGAAAAATCCAGTTCCCATTAACTACCACATCGATGGTAGTCTACTGAACACAGAAGGTGTTGTAAGACATCTAGGAACACAGGTTGACAGCAACCTCTCTTTTGACCACCACACTGCCACTGTGGTCAGAAAGTCCTTCTATGTGGCACATCTCATTACTAAGGGTTTTGCATCCAGGAAGAAAGAGGTCGTTGTCTCCCTCTACTCTCCCCTCATTGGGTCAATCATCAAGTACAATGCCCCATTTGGCATGTACCTCACTAGACATCTGCAACAACTGGAGAGTCTGCAAAAGTACCTCACAAAGAGGATCCTAGACCTTAAACACTTGTCCTATATGGACAGACTCAAAAAAACTTCCAAAGCCTTGTCTGACCCACCTCTGTTAGAAATGCTGCATCTAAAGATATTCCAATGCCTCTGCACCTCATACTCCAGAGACCCCAACCTCATTATCACAATCAACAGAATGTGCTGGAGGGACAGGTTCATAACCCAGAGACTGCCCATGCTATAGAACAGATTTCCCATACATGTCAAACAGAGCACCTCACTGGCCCTCTTCAACAGAAATCTTGATGATTGGATGGGAAATAGAAAATTCACCCCAGGGATCACTCCAGTGGCTCTACTTGACAGAGGCACTGGAAACTAAGGTCGGGTGGCATGATGCCAGGGTAATCCTGTGGGCAAGGCTTGTAAAGGCTCCAGGGCCATTAGCCTAGTACACACCTATGAACCTATGAATCTATGATGGTTGGGTGAATGTTTGCAAAACAAGGAAATATGGCTGATGAGAATGGATACTAGCCAAAAATGAACAAATCTTGTGAAAACTGGCAGTTGGCACAGTGGATTAAGCCTGTCTACTCCATTTCCTGACTTAATTACAGACTTTGATTCCCTCATCCTTCATTTGCCTGCTGTGTGATTTTGAGCAAGTCACTTAATCAGACCGTGTTTGGAAGCCAACTAGGAATCTGGGCTGGGCTCCTCAAAGACCCTCTTGTACTGCAAGTTTAGTAACTACCTATGAACCTAAAATGAGGAATTTAGTACTATTTTGAAAATGTGAGCTAAAGAACAGGTCTGAGTCAGAAACTGTACAGCTTAATACATGTAATAACTAGAAGAGAAAGAGGGTGGGATTACATAATAGTACAATAATGTGTGATATGAGAATAAGGAAGAAAATCATATGTGACTGCAACAAATTCAGGAAGGTATGAAGTAACAGACAAACAATTAAGGATGAATATGCTTACTCACAAACACAGATGAGGTTAAGAAACATAATGGATATATGTTGTTTTACCTACATGGCTGAGTCAGGACGGGAGTCTATAGGCCACAGAACATATGGACATGTTTTTATCATAATAGCAGTGTTTCTTTGGATTTTTGGAGTTATAAAATGATGGGACGTCTCTAGGTGGGGAGTTGTTTAGAGCTATACATGTCAAATGGGCAGAGTAAAGGAATTCAGAATTGATTGGGAACCACTTGAAAACTCATGAGAAATTAGATGAGATTAGAAGGAAGAAGGAATTAAGGATTTTCTGACATCACTGGAGATATCCTGGAGTAAGGACAGAAGCAGTTCTTTTTACAACTTTCTACAGTCAAATGAAGTTTTTTTTTGCTTGCTCTTCTCTTGAATAGCTAAGGGGGATATGGATTTGACTGTAAAAAAACTGAAGGACCAATGGACTTCCTACACTTAGTACTATCAGCTCATTCAATGTCTTCTTTTTAAGAGCTGAGGATGTGTGGATTTGACTATAGCCCAGTCAAAGTCAATTTTTTTTTGCTCTTCATTCCAGACATTAGGGAAGCCAACTGACCTATTCTGATGTCCTTTTTAATTCATTTTTGCTTTTCAGTTGAAGAGCTGAAGGGGTGGGGCAGATGTTTTCTAACTTGCACTGACTGCTAGACCATCCAGCTATGACTCTGGCAGACATTTGCCCCCTTTACAGTGATGTGATTGTAAACAACCACTAGCGGGGGAATTTGAGATGCTTATGAACCCAGCAGGACTGTTACAGTCATAAGTTAATAGGCAAATACTAAGTAAAGCCAACAATAAACAAAATGCCACAATCATCCAGTAGCCCAAAGAAAAGAAATGTTATTAAAAATGGATAAGCGCTTTCATTCTTCTGTCATGTCAAGAACTTCATCAGAACCAATTAACACAATACCAAACCTCCTTTTAAAATCTTTACACTCAAAAACCTCATCCTATTATATTAATGGCACATTGCCAACCTTCTTAGCTAAAAATTTTGTAACATGGAAAAGGTTGCCATAAATAATCATAATAATAAAAACAATAAAATCACACATAAACATGTCAACTTACAACATAGTGATAATAATAATAAATAAATGCACAAAACAGACCTATAAATTAATTTCTCTAAGCTTTAGTATACTAGCAACTGAAACATTTTCATTCAATCCAGGTGGGTCTTGTGAATTTAAACAAAGTTGCCATAGCAATTCCATAGACTCTAAAATGTTTCCCTAGGGCCACCCCTTGAATTTGATTTTAGGTTCATACATTCATAGGTAGGTACTAGGCTATCTGCCCGAGCGCATTTATAAGCCCAGTCACAGTGTGTCGGCTTTCGCCACCCCATTGATTGATTAACTGATCCTCTGTCAAGCAGAGCCAATGAAGTGATCCCAGGGGTGTATTTTCTGTTACCCATCCACTCGTCAAGGTTTCTCTTGAAGAGTGTTAGTGAGGGGCTCTGCCTGATGTAATTTGGAATTTTGTTCCAAAGCATGGGGAGTCTCTGCGACAGGAATCTATCCCTCCAGCATGTTCTATTTATTGTTGTGGAGATATTTAGCTCACTAAAGCGCGTGGCTTGCAGTGACTTGGATTTCTTTAGGTGGAGCATGTCCATCAATTCTGAGTTGGACATGGCTTTATAAGTCAGACAGAGATCACCTCTGATTAAGCGATATGCCACTGAGTACAGCCGGAGTTTTTTAAGTTGGGCTGCATAGGACATATGTTTAAGGCCAATAATCCTCTTGGTGAGGTACTTGTGTGGTCTTTCTAGCTGTGGTGAGGTACTTTTGTGGTCTTTCTAGCTGTTAGAAGTGTCTTGTGAGGAACATCCCAAATGGGGCATTGTACTCTATGATGGGTCTAATGAGTGACGAGTAGAGGGGCACTATAACCTCTTTATTTCTAGATGCGAACCCTTTAGTAATTAGATGGGCCACATAGAAGGATTTCCTAACTACTTTGGTAATATGATTGTCAAAGGAGAGATTACTATCTACCTGGGTCCCCAGATCTCTTATTACCTCTTCTGTATTAAGGGGGCTGCCACCTATGTGGTGATTCATGGGTGTTTTTTCCCCAAATGGGATGACTATGCATTTTTTGGCATTTAGCTTGAGGCCATGACTTTGACACTAGGTGTCCATCTCAGTAAGGCCCTTTTGGAGGGTGTCCATGTCAGCCGGAGAGTCAATTATGGCTCCCAGTTTGCAGTCATTGGCGAACCTGGTTAGCCATAGTCCTCCTGTGTTTGCCTGTACTTCTGAGAAGTATATGCCGAACAGTAGGGGTCCCAGGACCGAGCCTTGCGGGACACCACTTGTGACCGGTTTAGAGTCGGACCTGGAGCCTGCTATTCCTACCGTGTGAGTTCTGTCTGTAAGCCATTTGGCAACCCATCTCATGACGTAGGGGTTTATGTTCAGGTTGGTGAGTTTTTATGTAATACCCGAGTGGGGAATGGTGTCAAAAGCCTTAGCGAGGTCAAGGTAGGCTGTGTGAACCATCTTTCCCTCATCTATGGCCTTGGTGACTGTCTCAAAGAAGTCAACCAGGTTTAGTAGGCATGATCTGCCCTTAACAAAGCTGAACTGGGTCGGGTCAAGTGTTTGGAGGTTCCCAATGTCTTTTTTAATGAGTTCCATGATGATGCGCTCCATAGCCTTGCAGACCAGGCTAGTCAGGCTTATGGGGTGATAGTTACCAAGGTCAGTTGTAGCCCCTCCTTTGTGGAGAGGAATAACTGTTGCTGTGCACCATTCTATGGGCACGTAGCCTGTGGAGAGGCTGAGGTTGAACAGTGTGTTTAAGTGAGGGATTAGTTTGTTCTATAGTTCGTGCAAGACGCAGCCTGGGACACCATCTGGTCCCATTGATACTGTATTTTTGGCTTTTGAAAGGGCTGTTTTCACCTGTGCGCCTGTGATTTTTGGGGCACTACACCTTTCCGGTATTGTTGTGGGCCCTTTTGGAGGTGAGAGGGGGTGAAGTTTGCGCTGAATCTGCCAGGATGTTGGCAATATCAGTAGGTTCAGTATAATTTGTGCTATTTTGTACTAGTTCAGTGCATATCTGCGAGTTGCCACTTAGATTCTTAACATAGCTAAAGAAGGCTTTGTGGTTATCTTTTGAATCCTTGGCTATTTTTCTTTCGAAGTTAGCTTTGGATGATTTCATGAGGGACCTTAGTTTCTTACTGACACTGATCAGGGATGTCTGTCCTTCTTGGGATTTGCTTTTTTTTCTGAACTAGTTTCCTCCTTCTATTGAATAGCTTGTTTATTGCAGGGGTCCATCAAACTGGTTTCCTTCTCTTAGAGGAGTGAGTCTTGGTTTTGCAAGGGATGGCATTTTCCATGCATCCTTGTAGGTGCTCATAGAGTGCATTTGTAAAGGTTTCTGCATCTTGGGTAGCGTTATCCTTTGCTTTAGCGTGGGGGCTGTGAAACTTACCACCTCTGTCTTAAGTAAGGTGAAGTTTGCTTTAGAAAAGTTTTTTACTGTGGTTTCCTTAGTTGGGGTGGTGGTGGGGTGTGGACATCCAGAGTGATTAGTTTATGGTCTGATCTAACCAGTGACGGGTTGACCTCCGGTGTGGAACACCTGTCGCCCATGTTGGTGATGACCAGGTCCAATATGTTTTCTCCTCTGGTAGGGGAGTTTACCAGCTGATCCAGGGCATTAGAGTTGATGAATTCCAGGAAGCGCTGGACCTGGGTATTTGTACTCGAGTAGTTTTCCAGTGAATGGTAGGGTAATTGAAATCGCCCAATATCAGGGTGTTCGGTAGGACCTTCATGTTTTCCATCGTCTCCAGAAAGGTGGAGTGGTGGTCTTGGGTCATGGAGGGTGATTTGTAGCAGGCCACAATTTGCATTGCAGATTTGCCCAATGTTAGTTGCACATGGATGATCTCAGAGGTATCATGCTGCACCACTAACCTGGAGGTGTAGGTATCCTTGATGAATATGGATACACCCCTTCCTTTTGTGTTTCGATCCGTGTTCTGTGGCCAAAACGTGTGATATGAGTTGTAGCCCAGTAGTGCTGGGGTGCTCTCTGGAGCCTTGAACCAGATTTCAGTTACTGCACAGATGTCAACATTCTCCATACTGAGGAGTGCTTCGAGCGAGTGCATTTTGAGACCATAACCCTCAGTTTTTTGTTAATTATACCGTCTACGGAGGTGAGTTTGACTTTTGAGCCTTGCCTAAAAAAGGCACTATGGGGGCAGAAAGAGCCTTGGCCAGTATTCGAAAGCCTAGGGGTGATAGGTGCAAGCCATCTCATGCGAAGCAATGGTGCTTGTCAAGCATGTCATCCCAGGCTGACAGACAGATCATTTTTTCTTTATACTGAGGTATCATTCTTGGTGAGGGCAGGATGCTACTCAGGGTCAGGGTCATACCAGCCTAGGCTACATGATCAGAGAGCTCTTCCATGTCTCTTTTCAGCCTTGCTGGCTAGGCTTACATAGGCCCTTGGGCCGATAGCCTAGTACCTACCTATGAACCTATGTAGTCCAGGGAGGTACATCTCAGGTCATTCACACCAACATGAACAATGACAGAGTCATATTTGTGCTTGTTCTGGAGTGACCTGAGTGCTTGTGTTATGTGGTGGATTCTGGCTCCCAACAGGCAGCTAACAGTAACCTTCTGCTTGTACAGCCTAGTGAGTGGGACGTCAGTGTGCCTGACTATAGAGTTACCTATAACTAGTGTGTTAGGTATGTTATTTCACCTTAAGAGCTATGACTGTGTAGCACACTGATTTTGTGTTTTATGTGTTGTCTGGTTTGTGATGGGAAGTGCAGGTTGTTTGGGTGTCTGCTTTGGAGATCTCTGATCCTTTTGCAGGTTTTTATTTAGAGCCTCCAAGTATGATTTTGTGTATTTATGTGTATTTTTTGCCAGTGTTGTTTTAGTAGGTCTGTGTGCGGCTGCAGTTGTGGTGCAAGTGTTAACCTTCTCCTCTTGACTGTCTGTTCCAATCTTGGGTGGAGACAGCTTAGCTTCCAGTTTGGCTGTATAATTGCATCTCTCGCATATGTTAGCATTTTGTGGTAGGAGGAGAGGATTGTCTGTGTACATGAGGCAGTTGTAACATTGCCTCAGGATACCCAGATTCACCAGCTGGACTAGAAAGTGCACCTGAAGTTGCCCTTTGGTCATGCCTGAATAGTAGGGTGAGCTGCTTAGTCGCTTGGTTGGTGAGGGGTGAATAAAGAGCCTTGACCTGCAGGGCAATCAGTGTCAGGGTATATTAGTGCTTGCTATTAGGTCTGAGCAAGTGCTGGGCTGCAAGATGCTTTTTGAGTGCTTAGGTAGAGAGTTAGACTAGTTTCAAGGGAAAAACTGAAGAGGAGACATAGTGGAGCCGGGAATAATTTAACTGTAGCTAACCGGTACTGCCCAGTGCGGAAAACCGTGCAAACGTGGTTTTTATAGTAGGGAAATGAAAGAGATAGAAATTAGCCCAAAATTGCCAATAAACTACTAACTTCTGGGCTGGAACCACTCCTCCAGGGACAGATAGGTTACTCAAAGCTCCCCTCTCTCACAGGTGATCAGAGAAACTTCCTTCTATCCAAGTAAGGTATGGGCAACTCAGAAACTAGTATCACAGCCCTGAATTCAGCACTATCCTGAAAAATGGACTATACTAGCTTAGAAAGTGGCATAGCTCCTCGTGGTCCCCCCTGCAGAGTTCCTAAGCCAGCAGAGAGCAGAAAAAGCAACTCTCTTTGATAGCAATTTAGTCGAAAACAAAGCATTTACTGCATTTTTTCCTGTCTGTTTGCAAAAAAAACAAAAAAATATTTCTCCTTTCCTAAACTTTCCTAGCTAGTTGTTCCAGTGATCAGATTTTGCTGATCCCTGGGCTTTGTATTTGGTTTCTGTGTTCCTCCATTTTCTTGTGTGGCCAGAGGTAGTTTCTTTACTCACCAGTGGGAGTGGGGAGTACTGAGCTGCTTGTTTGTCCTCAGAGGAGTGGTTAGAAGCAGCAACTAGTAATTCGTTGGTCATTTTGGGTCATTTCCTGTTTTTTCCAGCCCCCTGCTATAAAGCACGCTTTGGCAGGCTTTTCTGGCATTAGAGAACTTGGCATAGCTCCTCGTGGTCCCCTGCAGAGCTCCTAAGCCAGCAGAGAGCAGAAAAAAAATCTTTCTTGATCATAAGTATTTTTAAACTTTTTAGTTTGCATTTTTTGATCTTTTGAGCTTTTCGACTACTGTTTGTGCCTATATTACTGTTTTATTACCTTATTTTCCTGTTTGTGAGCTTATATTGTTGATTGCACTTGTGGGCTAAAGTATTGCTTAAAAGTAACAAACAGGCTAATACACTCAAGTGTACCAGCCTTTGATAGCAATTTAGTCGAAAACAAAGCATTTACTGCATTTTTTCCTGTCTGTTTGCAAAAAACAAAAACAAAAAATATTTCTCCTTTCCTAAACTTTCCTAGCTAGTTGTTCCAGTGATCAGATTTTGCTGATCCCTGGGCTTTGTATTTGGTTTCTGTGTTCCTCCATTTTCTTGTGTGGCCAGAGGTAGTTTCTTTACTCACCAGTGGGAGTGGGGAGTCCGAGCTGCTTGTTTGTCCTCAGAGGAGTGGTTAGAAGCAGCAACTAGTAATTTGTTGGCCATTTTGGGTCATTTCCTGTTTTTTCCAGCCCCCTGCTATAAAGCACGCTTTGGCGGGCTTTTCTGGCATTAGAGAACTTGGCATAGCTCCTTGTAGTCCCCTGCAGAGCTCCTAAGCCAGCAGAGAGCAGAAAAAGCAACTTTCTTGATCATAAGTATTTTTTAAACTTTTTAGTTTGCATTTTTCAATCTTTTGAGCTTTTCGACTACTGTTTGTGCCTATATTACTGTTTTATTACCTTATTTTCCTGTTTGTGAGCTTAAATTGTTGATTGCACTTGTGGGCTAAAGTATTGCTTAAAAGTAACAAACAGGCTAATACACTCAAGTGTACCAGCCTTTGATAGCAATTTAGTCGAAAACAAAGCATTTACTGCATTTTTTCCTGTCTGTTTGCAAAAAAAAAAAAAAAAAATTTCTCCTTTCCTAAACTTTCCTAGCTAGTTGTTCCAGTGATCAGATTTTGCTGATCCCTGGGCTTTGTATTTGGTTTCTGTGTTCCTCCATTTTCTTGTGTGGCCAGAGGTAGTTTCTTTACTCACCAGTGGGAGTGGGGAGTACTGAGCTGCTTGTTTGTCCTCAGAGGAGTGGTTAGAAGCAGCAACTAGTAATTCATTGGCCATTTTGGGTCATTTCCTGTTTTTTCCAGCCCCCTGCTATAAAGCACGCTTTGGCGGGCTTTTCTGGCATTAGAAAACTTGGCATAGCTCCTCGTGGTCCCCTGCAGAGCTCCTAAGCCAGCAGAGAGCAGAAAAAGCAACTTTCTTGATCATAAGTATTTTTTAAACTTTTAGTTTGCATTTTTCGATCTTTTCGACTACTGTTTGTGCCTATATTACTGTTTTATTACCTTATTTTCCTGTTTGTGAGCTTATATTGTTGATTGCACTTGTGGGCTAAAGTATTGCTTAAAAGTAACAAACAGGCTAATACACTCAAGTGTACCAGCCTTTGATAGCAATTTAGTCGAAAACAAAGCATTTACTGCATTTTTTCCTGTCTGTTTGCAAAAAACAAAAAAAAACAAAAAAATATTTCTCCTTTCCTAAACTTTCCTAGCTAGTTGTTCCAGTGATCAGATTTTGCTGATCCCTGGGCTTTGTATTTGGTTTCTGTGTTCCTCCATTTTCTTGTGTGGCCAGAGGTAGTTTCTTTACTCACCAGTGGGAGTGGGAGTACTGAGCTGCTTGTTTGTCCTCAGAGGAGTGGTTAGAAGCAGCAACTAGTAATTCGTTGGCCATTTTGGGTCATTTCCTGTTTTTCCAGCCCCTGCTATAAAGACGTTAAGCGCTTTAGCGATTTAGCATGGAGCTGCTACCGTTGCACACTAGGGCAGCGCCGGTTAAGCAGATTTAAACTATTAGGGCTACCTAAAGTCCACTCTTCAAATTTTCCCTTAAAACTACCTTCCTCAAAGTATACTACTGTCCTATTTAGTGTATCCTACAACTATAAATTATCTCTACTTGACTCCCAAGTAGACTATTCTCTTTCTATATAGCTAAGCACTTGCTCCTACAGTACTTATCACCTCGATACAGCACTCTTGTTATAGAAAGTACCCCAAAAAAGCAAACCCCATTTCTCGGTCACCCACATCCCCAGAACCTTTTTTAAAGTTTTTCTGTCTATTCCTTCTAGCATGTCGAGGGATCAGTTGCTAATGTCCTCTCCTGCTCAGCTGGTGAACCTGGGAATATTGAGGCAATGTTACAATTGCCTCATGTACACAGACAACCCTCTCCTCCTCCCACAAAACACAAATACATGCGAGAGATGCAACTATACGGCCAAACTGGAGGCTGAGCTCTCTCAACATAGGACTGGCAAGACCAGACAGGAGGAGAAGGTAACCACACACACCATAGACCCAGTCTCACATAATACCATCACAACCTCAAATCATACACATAAACACACAAAGACATACTCGGAGGCTCTGATCAAAAATCTACCAAAACAGCAGAGGCCACCAAAGCAGACACCCAAACAACTACCACCTCAGAACACAACACCTGCAACACATAGACCACACAGTCAGAGTGTCAAGCAGTCACAGCCCTTAAGGCCAAACACAATGCCAGACACACTAGTCATTGGTGACTCCATAGTCAGACACACTGACGTCCCGCTCACCAGACTGGGTAAGGAGAAGGTCACAGTAAGCTGCCTGTCGGGTGCTAGAATCCGCCACATAATGCATGCACTCAGGTCTCTCAACAGCAGGTACAAGTACGACTCAATCATTGTCCACACTGGTGTTAACAACCTGAGACGTACCTCCTTGGACTACATGAAAAGAGACATAGAGGAGCTCTCTGATTATGTAGCCCAAGCAGGTATGACCCTGACCTTGAGCAGTATCCTACCTTCACCAAGAATGATGCCACAATACAGAGATAAGATGATCAGCTTTAACAATTGGCTTAAACTCTGGTGTCATTCAAAGGGGATCCAATGTCTGTCTGCCTGGGATGACATGCTGGACAAGCCACGCTGCTTCGCAAGGGATGGCTTGCACTTGTCACCCCTGGGATTCCGGATTTTGGCAAAGGCTCTTGCCACCCCCATAGTACCTTTTTTAGGCAAGGCTCAAATTCTAAACCTACCACCCTAGAACAAAACAAAGAAAAAAAACTAAGGGTAATGCTGCTCAATGCCAGAAGTCTCAACCTCAAGATGCACGCACTCGAGGCCCTTCTCAGTATGGAGAACATCAATGTCTGTGCTGTGACAGAAACCTGGTTCTAGGCTCCTGAGAGCACCCCAGCACTATCAGGTTTTACCTCATATCATGCTTTCCAGCCCCAAAACCCGGACAATACCAAGAAAGGAGGAGGGGTATCCATATTCATCAAGGACACCCACACCTCAAGATTGGTGGCATCGCACGATGCATCGGAAACCATCCAGGTGCAATTAACCATAGGCAAGACTGCTCTGCAATTTGTAGCATGTTACAGGCCACCCTCGCAAACTCAGGAACCTCATATGGTCTTCCTGAAAACACTGGAGGGGATAAATGTATCTCCGAACACCATCATACTAGGTGACTTCAACTACCCTAATATAGACTGGGAACACTACTCAAGCCCAAACACTCTAGCCCAAAAGTTCCTGGAATTCATAAACTCAAATGCCATGGAACAACTAGTCACCATCCCCACAAGAGGAGAGAACATACATGATCTCATCATCACGAACATGGGAGCACAATGTTCAACGCCAGAAGTATACCCCTCACTGGTGAGATCTGATCACAAACTAATCTCGCTGGAGGTCCTCATCCCGCCCCCCCCCCAAAAGAAAAAGACCACAGTAAAGAACTTCTCGAAAGCCGACTTCACACTTCTAAAGACTAGTGTGGTCTCCTTTAAGGCCCCTGAGCCGGCGGTTAGCATTACTCAAACCGCTGAATCACTTACAAATGCCTTCTACCAGCACCTGCAGGGCTGCATGGATCAGGCAATCCCAAGCAAAACAAAGACTCTTTGTACCAAAGGCAAGCGTCCAGTCTGGTGGACCCCAGCCATAAACAAACTCTACAACAAAAGGAGAAAGCTACTACAAGATAGAGCAAAATCCTTAAAAGGTAAGACACCGCTGATCACTATAAGTAAAAAGCTAAGAGCTCTCATAAAATCATCCAAAGCTAATTTTGAGAAAAAAATAGCTAAGGACACTAAAGACAACCATAAGGCATTCTTTAGCTATGTCAGAAACCTAGGAGGAAACTCCCAGATATGCTCAGAATTAGTTCAAAATGATGTGAAGATTACTGATCCTACAGACATTGCCAACATACTGGCTGACAGGTTCAGTGCAAACTTCTCCCCTAAAGGAGAGATATCTATACCAAATGATTGTAGCCCCCCCAAACATCTCTAACTCCCAGGTGAGAACTGCTCTCTCCAAGGCAAAGAACACAGCATCCATGGGATCTGATGGTGTCCCCGGCTGTGTGCTCCATGAACTCAACGAGGAATTAAACCCACAGTTAGGACAGCTGTTTAATCTTAGTCTCACCTCCGGATACGTACCCAGGGAGTGACGCACAGTGACTGTGGTCCCACTCCACAAAGGCGGTGCCTCCACCGACCCTGGAAATTACCATCCCATTAACTTGACAAGCCTTATCTGCAAAGCCATGGGGAGGATCATAATGGATCTCATAAATAAAGACATAGGGAATTTGCAGACTTTGGATCCAACCCAGTTTGGCTTTGTCAAAGGCAGATCATGCCTTTTAAACTTGGTTGACTTTTTCGAAACAGTCACCAAGGCCATTGATGAGGGAAAGGCAGTCCATACAGCCTACCTAGACCTGGCGAAGGCTTTCGATACAATACCTCACTCGGGTATCATTGAAAAACTCATCAACTTAAATGTAAACCCATACATTACAAGATGGGTTGCAAACTGGCTGAGTGACAGAACCCACAGGGTCAGAGTTGCTGGCGCCATGTCAGACTCAAAGCCTGTCACAAGTGGTGTCCCACAGGGCTCAGTCCTGGGCCCACTCTTGTTTGGCATCTACTTTTCTGAAGTACAAGCAAACACAGGAGGGTTATGGCTGACAAAGTTTGCAGATGACTGCAAACTGGGCACCATAGTTGAAAACACATCCGACACAGATATCCTTCAGAAGGGTCTCACAGAAACGGATAACTGGTGCCAGAGCCATGGCCTTAAGTTAAATGCCAAGAAATGCATAGTCATACCCTTCGGGAAAAATAAGGTTACCCCTGGCTACTATATAGGTGGCAATCCCCTGAACACAGAAGAAGTTATTAGGGACCTGGGAACCCAGGTTGACAGTAGCCTTTCATTCGACACTCATATTGCTAAAGTAGTTAGGAAGACCTTCTACATTGCCCACCTTATCATGAAGGGATTCACATCTAGATCAAGGGAAGTCATAGTCTCCCTATACTCATCACTCATCAGACCAATGATCGAGTACAATGCCCCATTCGGAATGTATCTGACCCGACACTTGCAGCAGCTGGAGAGGCCACAAAAGTTCCTCACCAAAAGGATAAAGGGTCTCAAAAATCTGTCTTATGCTGCCCGACTGAAAGAACTCCAGTTATATTCAGTTGCTTACCGCTTGCTCAGAGGTGACCTATGCCTGACATACAAGGCCATGTCAAACCCAGATTTGATGAACATGCTTCATCTCAAAAATCTAGATCCCTCAGAGCCACAAGGGCGGGAGACTTAAACCTCGACACGGTTATTAATAGCACGTGCTGGAGGGATAGATTCATCACCCAAAGACTCCCTATGCTGTGGAACAAAATCCAGGTTTATGTGAGGCAGAGCACCTCGCTGGCCTTGTTCAAGAGGAATCTTGACCAATGGATGGGAGATCGCAGATACACCCCAGGGGTTACCTCAGTGTCACTGCTCGACAGAGGCACAGCTAAATAATGGGCATAGTTTCTCCAAACTAAAGGGGTGGCGTAAGCCACAAAACTATGGGCTAGGCTTATAAATGCCCTCGGGCAGATAGCCTAGTATGAACCTATGAAAGATGGGAAAAAAGGAATTTTTGGGTTTTTTTTTTTTTGTTTTTTTGAAAAGATAAGGCAAAAACTGTAAAAAAATACACTTAAAACAGCTTTAAACGACAACAAATGATTAGAAAAGGCTATCGCACTTTAGTGTGTAGCCTACAACAGATAAACAAATTATTTAAACAAAAACAACTTTTTTTAAAAGTGCAGGCAGTCAAATAAGTACAATATGTGAGAAAAACAAGCTTTTAAATCACAATAAACGCTGGAAAATCTGCGTTTAGGCGGAAAACAGTTAAGTACAGCAAGAAAGTACAGAAAACTGATACTTAATTACTCCAAAGTCTCTCTTCTAAGCTTGGAGGTTTGTATCAGTTTAAGGCTATCTAGTGCTACCCAGTAGGTTAGTTACAGGAAAGATGGGAAACAAGAGCAGATGTGGTCTTTTAAATCAGAAAGTTGAAAGAGAGGGACAAACTGTCCAAATGGTCAATAAACTACAATTTCTTGGCCAAGAACCTCTCCTCTCATGGTAAACAGGCTAGCTAGTGTTACCACTCCCACTAATAAGCTAGAAGGCTTTCCTCCAACACAGAAAGGCTTGCGGGGCTCAGAAGCTTGCCAACAGTCCTGGATACAGCAACTCTGTACCTGGACTAGGCTAGTTACTAGAAAGGTGGGAAACAAGCGCAAGTGCGACTTTTAAACCAGAACGTTGAAATAGATGGAAAAAACTGCCCAAACGGCCAATAGCTACAATTTCTGGGCCAGGAACCACTCCTCTTGTGGTAGATAGGCTACATAATGCTTACCACTCCCACTGATAAGCTAGAAGGCTTCCCTCCAACACAGAAAGGCTTGGGGGGCTCAGAAGCTTACAAAGAGTCCTGGATATAGAAAATCTGTACCTGGACTAGACTAGTTACAGGAAAGGCAGGGAACAAGTACAAACGTAGTCGTTTAAACCAGCAAGTTGAAAGAGATGGAAAAAGTACAGTTGTGTACACTTACCATAAATGTAGATGTTCGAGTGCATTCACTGTTACAGTCATTACATTTGGGTTATCCTGCTGGCAGGTTGCCCTCAGTCGGCCTGAATTCCAAAGTCTTGGGTCCTGCGTCAGCTGCTGTTGCCTCTTCCCTGACGTCAGGTCATCAGGGATATAAAAGATGCAGTCAATGCCATTTTATTCAGTTTTTCTTGCCCCAGATGTCAGGTGCCCCCAAAAGGGTAGGCTAAAATTATGTAAATAAAGCATACATGCACCAAAATAAGCTTTACCTTCATCTATAAGCAAATACACCACCTAGGTTGTACAGATTAGAGAAAGATAAGTTCCAGAAAAAATAAGGGGGATGGCGGGTGGGTAACCTGGACTGCAACAGTGAATACACTCGAACACCTACGTTTATGGTAAGTGTACACAACTGTACTATGTTCTTTTTGTTTCACTGTTGCAGTCATTACATTTGGGTTGAGTCCCACAGCTATGGTTGGTGGGCTGGAGCTAAACAGCATTAGGAGCGGATATGAGGCCCTGCAGAACTGCAGTGGCAAAGCCTGCCCTGGATTTAGAGTAAAGAGGCAGATTGTAATGTTTTGTAAAGGTATGCACTGAACTCCAAGTAGCAGCCTCTAAAATGTCTTTGGTTGGTACTCCCCTGAGAAAGGCTGCAGAAGTGGCTGCAGTTCTGGTTGAATGTGGCCTAATGCCCTTAGTCACTGGTTTGCCATGCTGTGAGTAGCAGAAACGAATGCAATGACCTATCCACTTTGAAATAGTCTGCTTGGAGATAGCTTTTCCTTGTGATGCTGTGGCATATATGCCACTAGTAATTGTTCTGTCTTTCTGAAAACTTTAGTTTTATCCAAGTAGAATCTAAGTTGTCTTTGTACGTCCAAAGAATGCAGAATTTTCTCCCCCTTGTTCTGTGGATTTGGATAAAAAGTTGGCAAATGAATTGTTTGGTTAAGGGCTACACTGGATACCACCATAGGCATAAATGTAGGGTTTGTTCTCAGAGAGACCCTGTCTGGATAAAAAATGATAAAGGGTTCCACAGCCATGAGAGCCTGTAGCTCTGAAACTTGTCACGCAGAAGTTATTGCTAGGAGCAGAGCTGTTTTCCAAGATAAGAACTTTATATCCGCAGTAGCAGCTGGCTCAAAAGGAGGTAAGGTGAGTTTTTCCAAGACATAATTGAGGTCCCATGCAGGTATTGCCGTTCTCCTTGGAGGCTTTACGTTTTTGGCTCCTCTGAGGTACTGCCTTAATAAAGGATGAGAAAAAAGTGGCGGCTCTGTATTGTAATGAGCCAAAATGGCAGAGGCATGCATTTTAATTGATGAAAAAGATAGGCTTTTGTCCAGCAGTTAAGTATTGCAAAATCTGAGGAATATTTGGGATGGCTGTATCAGTTCCTTGAGCTTGGTTCCAAGCGCAAAATCTCTTCTATTTCCCAGCATAGGATTTTCTAGTACTAGGCCTTCTGGCTTCTAAATTGACATCCATCACAGCTTTACTGAGAGGTGTGGTTTGTATGGCTACATTATCCACCATGCTGCCAGGTTTAGGCTCCTGAGTTGGCTGTGCAGAATCTGATTGTTTTGCTGGGACAGTATTTGAGGTAAGATCCAGGCTGGGCATTGGGACAAGTTCCTTAAGATCGGATACCAGTACTGGCATGGCCAGTCTGGGGCAATCAGAATAATTTTTGGTTTCTCCTGCCTGACCTTTAGGAGTACCTTAAGGAGGAGAGGTAGTGGAGGAAAGGCATATACTGATAGGTGTGTCCAGTTGAAAGATAAGGTGTCCACTTTCCAAGCTTGTCTGTGATAAGTCCTTGTGCAGAATCTTTTTAGTTGACTGTTTTGAGGGGAGGCAAATAGATCTATGTCCGGGTGTCCCCATTTCTTTGTTATCATGCTGAAGACTTGTAGAGCCAGGTGCCACTTGTGGGGGTCCATGAGGTTTCTGCTTAGTTCGTCTGCCAGAGTATTTTCCTTTCCTGGCAGGAATTGTGCCTGCAGATGAACTTGGTAAGTCAATGCTGTGTCCCATAAAGCCATGGCTTGTCTGCACAGGGGATAAGAATGAGTGCCCCCCTGCTTGTTTATGTACCACATGACCGTGGTGTTGTCTGTCTTTATCAGTAGTTGTCCCGGATGAAGTAGGTCCTTGAAGGCTGTCAGGGCATTTTGAACAGCTAGCATCTCTTTTTGATTG
The DNA here is from genome assembly GCF_019279795.1 of Protopterus annectens. Classification (NCBI taxonomy): domain Eukaryota; kingdom Metazoa; phylum Chordata; order Ceratodontiformes; family Protopteridae; genus Protopterus; species Protopterus annectens. The sequence continues at coordinate 758,228,891 of NC_056739.1, read as the reverse complement.
ATATGTAAATGCTTTTGGTTTGTGGACCAGGTGCCCTGAATGCCTCTTCCTTCCATGTGTACCCCCCAGGCATAATCTGAAGCATCCGTCAGGCTCTGCCTGGCTGGGGGGTAGTGAGAATGGCTGTCCCTTGTTTTGGTGACAAGCCTTTGTCCACCATCGAAACTCCTGTTGCAGGCAGGGAATTAGAGTAATTCAGGCAGGGAATTAGAGTAATCATTGTTTCCAAACTGTGGCAATGTTGTGTCCAGACACTTTTTAGGTAACAGTGAATTTTCCTCATATGCAGTTTTGCATATGGAATTAGTAAGATGTAGGATGCCATGAAGCCCAAAGCCTGCAGAATTGTTCTTGCAGATAACTGGGCCTTTGTTGCCATTTCCTTGAAATAGGTAGTCAGTTGCCTTTGTTTGTCTGGAGTGAGATAAGCCATCTGGGCAGTTGTATTTAAGCTTCACCCAGGAATATTATCTCTTGAGAGGGTACTAGTTTTGATTTCTTTTCTTTGACTGTGTACCCTAGGCATGTTAAAAGTCTTTTCACAAACGCCAGATGCTGTAGTAGAATGTCCTTGTTCTCTGCTTGAATGAGGCAGTTGTCCAAGTAAGGACATATTTGTATTCCTCTTTGTCTGCAGAAAGCAATTACTGGTGCCAGGCACTTTGTGAAGTCCCTGGGTGCAGTAGATAAGCCAAAGGGCAGTGCAGAGAATTGGTAATGCTTTGAGCCAGCCTTGAACTGAGGTATCTTTCTGCATGATTGTCTGATTAGGACATGCAGGTATGTCTCTTTTAGGTCTAAAGTCACGAGACAAGCCTTGCTGCCCAGCATGGGCAGAAGCTGCTGCAAGGTCAACATCTTGAATTTTGGTATATCCAGGAAAGTGTTTAGAATAGATAGGTCCAGTATTGGTCTCCATGCTTTGTCCTTTCTGGGAATCAAGAACAGTCTTGAGTAAAATCCTTGTCCCTGCTCTTGCTGTGGCACTTGTTGAATAGCCCTCATGTCCATGAGAGCTGCGACTTGTTTTTGAGCCTCTGCCCATTGATTTTTTGGCAGGTCTGGCCAACCGTTTGCCCTTGGCAGGGTATGGAAATGAAACTTGTAGCCTTGTGACACTATGTCTAGAACCCATTTGTCCTGGGTTATAATGTGCCTATTTTGAGAAAAAAAGTGCTAGTTTTCCCCCTAAGGGTGCTGCCAGAAGATAAGTGCTTGGTGTAGGCAGGGGGAAGTCATTGGAACTGTTTCCTGTATGATTGTGCTTTGTCTTCTCCACCTTTGGAGGTAGAAGCACTGCACTGCTTAGACCTGTAGGATCTTTGTGGTTGTGATCTGCCTCTAGGGCATCTGGATCTGCCCCTTTGAGGTCTGTCTGAGACTGGAAAAAAACAGTTCTTTGTAGGCCAGTGTCTGCTAAATCTAGGTGGCTGTACCTGTAAGAAATCCTTGACCATTTGCATAGATTTAGCTTTGTCCTCCATTTTCTTTAACACCTCTTCTGCCTTAACACCAAACAAGATAGCATGTTGTAAAGGAGCATCTAATAATTTTGGTTTAACATGGTCAAGCAGATTTTGTTCCTTTAACCAAGCATGCCTCCTAATGACAGAACCCGTAACAGCGGCCCTGCAGGAGGCCTCCAGAGAATCAGACCCACATTGCAAAGTATGCTTTCCAACTTGTTCAGCTGCATGCAATAAATCCTGCATTTCTTTGTTTTCTGCACATTCAGAATTTGCCATCATTTTCTGTTTAAGCAGTGTCATGATATATTGCTGATATTTGATCATATGAAACTGGCAATTTAAGGCCCTTACAGCCAGAGTAGCAGATGTGTAAATCTTTTTTCCCCATCTATCCGGTGCCCTAGAATCCCTGTCAGAGGGGGTAGGGTTTTTTGCAGTAAAAGCCTTGACCCCTTTTGGACCCTGAAAGATAGTTTCTGAGTCTGCAGTAGGGTTTTTGAAAAGGAATTTATGAGAGTCGGGGACCCTGTAGTATCTGTCCGGCTTAACAGGAGCTGGAGGTAAAGAGTCAGAGGTCAGACTAGACTCAGAGAACACATCATCTACAATGTACAACACAGGTGGAATAGCTAGAGGCCTGTGTTGAGGTAGTAAGAGGAAGTCTCTGAGCCTTTTCTTAGATTCTGAAAAATCTTAGCTCTCCCAGTGGAAGTGCTCCCTCATGGTATGCAAGGTTTCCCCAAAAGAGTAGTCCTCAGGAGGAGAAGTTGAAGGAATTGATTCTTCAGCATCAGAATCCTCATGGGGGGAATATAATATTCCTGATCTGAAGAGGAATTAGAAGAAATGGAAACCTGATCTGAAGATTCATAGTCTGTCTCTTGCCTAGGCCTCTTATCAGGAGGGGGATGGGAACCCCTGATCAAGATAATTAAGTCTTCGGCCATTTTCAGCATTTGTTTTTGGGCATGGAGGCCTGTCCTTGTGGCTGGTGAACTTGTTTCTTTGCCTTTAAAGGTGTTTTAGTCTTTGTCTTTGAAGTCGGTTTAATATATAATTGCTTAGGTCTGAATGCACCCTCATAAGCCGATGCCTGCTCAGTGGCTCCGGACCCATCTGAGGGAATAATCTCCAAGGCTTCAGTACCTTGAGTTTCCAGCGGCCTGGCTGACTCTACATGGGAGTCGGTAGCTGCCTGCAAATCTAAAGTAGCGGGCATCAAGGGCTGCGAAAGTGCCTCACTGAGAACCGGCGAACCGGCGATTTGCTTAGGAGAAGCTTTGTCATCGGTTTTGGACCTCGGTTGCCTGTCTTTTTCTTTTTCTTTGCGTTTTTGTGAACACCGGTTGTCGGATGGCTGTCCGACAACATTGTATAATTAAATCTTCATCCAAAATAGCTTAATGCAAAAATCGTACTGACGCTTAATAGTGCGTTGGTTTAATCTAGCACAAAACCGACAACTAGCAATGTCGTGGTCAGGGCCTAGGCAAGGAATACAGTAAGAATGAAAGTCCTTATGAGGTATTTGCTTCCCACAAGAAATACAATTATTAACTTTTTCTGACATCAGTCTGGAGCAAGAAAAAAGTTTCCTCAACGGGGTACTTAGCTTTTAATTAAGACTTCGGATCTGAAACTCGAACACAAAAATCTCAGGAGGCGGCCGACCAGTACTTGTGAACTGCTTCTGCTTCGGGCACCACGTGGCAAGAAAGACTGAATAAAATGGCGTCAGCTGCATCTTTTATACCCCTGATGACCTCACGTCAGGGAAGAGGTGACAGCAGCCGATGCAGGACCCAAAACGTTGGAATTCAGGCCGACTGAGGGCAACCTGCCAGCAGGATAACCCAAATGTAATGACTGCAAAAGTGAAACATGAAGAACATCTGCCCAAACGGTCAAATAAACTACAAATTCTGGGCCAAAACTCACTCTTCCCGTGGAGGAGAGGCTACCTAGTACTTACCACTCCCAATGATAAGCTAGAAGGCTTCTCTCCAATACAGAAAGGCTTGGGGGGCTCAGAAGCTTACTAACAATCCTGGATACAGCAACTCTGTAATCGGACTAGGCTAGTTATAGGGAAGGCAGGAAACAGGCACAAGTGCGGCTTTCAAACCAGAAAGTTGAAAGAGATGGAAAAAGACTGCTCAAACAGCCAATAGCTACAATTTGTGGGCCAGGGACCACTCCTGTTGTGATAGATAAGCTACCTGATGCTTACCACTCCCACTGATAAGCTAAAAGGCTTCCCTCCAACACGGAAAAGCTTGGGGTCTCAGAAGCTTACAAAGAGTCCTGGATACAGCAAATCTGTACCTGGACTAGACTAGTAACAGGAAAGGCAGGAAACAAGTGCAAACACAGGCTTTTAAATCAGAAGGTTGAAAGAGATGGAAAAGCTTCCCAAATGGCCAATAAACTATCATTTATGGGCCAATAACCACTCCTCCTGTGGTAGATAGGTTACCTAGTGCTTACCACTCCCACTGATAAGCTAGAAGGCTTCTCTCCAACACAGAAGGGCTTGGGGGGCTCAGAAGCTTACCAACAGTCCTGGATACAGCAAATCTGTACCTGGACTACACTAGTTATAGGAAAGGCGGGGACCAAATGCAAAACGAGCTTTTAACTAGAAAGTAGAAATAGATAAAAAAACTGCCCATATGAACTACAATTTCAGGGCCAAAACCCACTCTTCCCATGGTAAATAGGCTACCTAGTGCTTACCACTCCCACTGATAAGCTAGAAGGTTTCCGTCCAACACAGAAAGGCTTGGGGGGCTCAGAAGCTTACCAAAAGTCCTGGATACAGCAAGTCTGTATCTGGACTTGACTAGTTACAGGAAAGGCAGGAAACAAGAATTTTTTTTTTTTACAGAAAAGCAGCTAAAACAGCAGTAAATACAATTCAAATTGTAGTGCAGGCCAGCACACCCGTGTGTGTAGCAACACTACGGTAAATACAGTTCAAATAAATGCAATTAAATTAACAAATGACTACAAAACAAGTGCAGAAGACAGTAAATTAGAAGGTTAATAACAAGCAGTACTAAGTGCAGAGTAAGAGCGACTGAACAGATAGCACGCAGAAGAGCAACTAAGACAGTTACAGTAAGAGCAGCTGAATAAAATATATATATATATATATATATATATATTTTACTTATTTATTTATTTTTAGGGAGGGAACAGAGCAGGATTAAAAGGCTACAGGGGTTTTCCATCCCAAATGCGATCTTTGTACACAGCAGGAGTGCCTGAAATCAGAATATGATCTCACTGCACTCAGAGTGAGCAAATGAGATGGGCCCAGGAGGAGTATCCAAATACAAATCTACAAGAGGGGTGGGCAATTTCAAAGCCACCAGCATTAACATCAAAACAAGAACAGGGAGGGTGGGTGGGTGGGGAACTAACTGTAGAGAGACAGCCACAACTTCAGTTGAGTTAATATTCAGTGAAAAACACAAATAAGTAAATTAAATACAGTACTATATGCAAAAGAGCAGATAAAAGTGTACTTAAATTCACTTATACGTCCAGCTGATTTCAGGTAGATGTTAGCCGGCCAAAGCTCTGATATTAAGCCGCAAGTCTCGAGCCCAGGGCCCTGCACACCACTGGCACAGCAAGTTACCACTAAGCCATTTGACAAAGCCATTTTACCTTTTCTAAGATCCCAAATCTAAATATTTTGTAATGTTCACAGATCATAGTGCGCTTATACAATGCATTATTTAAATTTCTGCTTAGGATGTCAAAGGTATGCTCATAAATGCACTTGCTCAATTTTACTTATGTAAAAGCATCACAAGGGTCACATAATGCAATGTATAGAACCTCGGCTGGAAGGCAATTACATCAGCTGGCTAATTTAATTTTATTTTACATTTTACCCCCATTTAAAACAATAAAATCTTCTAGTATGTATGGGCACTGATTACAATGCCTACACTTAGCCATTTGTTTCATAGGCACTAAATTTCTACTCAAGGGATTTTCAAAAATACATTTTTAAGTTTTTACCTTTTTGTATATAAACCCTGGACATTCACCTACAGCTGCTGAAATATTTGCATCTGAATTTAATAACGGACAATATTTACAAATTACCTTCTTAAATTTTTTATTACAGGGGTGATGGCTTAGCACAAGCCTTTTAGTAAAATCTGAGCATAAAGGCGGCTTTTCTAACATAAATTTTTGCCCCAAAATAGGATTAAATCTTGAATGTCTTAATTTAAACACCTCGTCCCTGATCTCATTAACAAAGACTTCAGGGTAATCCCTCTTATAAAACATTCTGCCAACTTCCCATATTCTTCAGCAAAAAGCATTTCATCCATAATCATCCTAAAAATATGGACAAATTGACCCTTTACTAAGGATCTCTTCTAAAACTAGGGGTGACAACTCTGAAAATGTAGGTACAAACTTGAAAATGTGCTTTTCCTATATATGGTTTATTTTAGTTCACCATTTTCTTTATAAATCATGATATCTTAGTTACAAAAAATCTCACAAACATTGAATGTAAACTTTAAATAATTTGTGGTAGTGTTGATATAATCCACAAATTCCTCCAACCTGGTATGGAATTATTCCACAATATAAAAAAATTCATCCAAAAACCTTGGATACGCTAATAAGGCTTCAAAGAACCCTCAAAACCCTTCCCAAATAAGTCAAGAACATCAATACAAACAGGGCATTGCTTACAGACATTTCAGGAGTAAGCCATCTCAAAAAATCCCAAGAGTCTTTTAAGACAGAAGGCTGTTCATACACACAAGGTTTTAGCTTCTGATCAAGATACATTGCCAGTGGATAAGTCTTTGATTGTCTCGCAGATACAATAGGCCTCAAGGGTGGATTATATACATTCTTATCGACATTTGAAATGCCAAATATCACAGGAATTATAGGTTTCTCAGTATACATAAACTCAAATGTACTTTTGGGTATGTGGCCACTTAAAAGAAGCTCATCCAAATACAAATCAATTCTTTGGTATACTACATTAATTTCTCCTAATGAGGGCAGTACATGTTTAGAAACATCCAACAATACTGCAAGCATCTTGTTAGAGTAATCTATAGTATTCATTAGTACCATGCCCCCACCCTTATCAGGCTTCATAATTCTAATATTAACATCATCACTCAGTTTATAAAGTAAATCCCTTTCATCCTTTTCCAGATTGTTTTTAATGAAATGGGAAGACTGTCCGAGTGCACAGATGTCATGTCTACATAACTGCTCAAGACTGCCTAATAAGATATTAGGAGGGTTATAATTACTCCTCTTCTTAAAGTCAAGAGTACATCCTACTTCTTGGTTGTCATAAATAATGGATAAATTTAATTTTCTAATAAATAATTTGAGCTTCAACAATCAATGGTGTTAAATCTATTTAATGGAACATATGTAAAGCCTCTTTTGAGCAATCTAAAATGAATGTCAGTAATGACTTCATTGTAGTAATTAAAAAAATTTGAAACCTTGTGAGGAGTCCTTAACAAGCTCTGCAGGCACATCTAAGATTTCTTGGAATGTCCCCTCACCTGCCCTTTTGAAACCTTGGATTTCTTTCATTTGTTGAGGAAGATCTCGACCTTTTCGAAGGTCAATCCCTTCAATTGTTGGATCTGTCTGGAGCTGGAAGAGAAGAAATAGCCAAGGGATCATAGTCAAACAAACTTTTATCATCCTCCTGACCAGCAGGAGGGGACAAAGCAGATGCTGTGGACCCTCTTGTATGAGTTGTAGGGGACTGAAAATTATCTTCTTGATAACTATTCCTATTCTTAGATTTAGGAATAGGATAGGCAATGTGAGTCTGGTAAGCCTTGGTATCCCTGTCTAGCTTTTTCAGTTTTCTTGCTTTTATGATGTTAATCTGTTGAGCAACAGAGTTAAAAACCCAGTAACAGGTTTCTGAAAGTTGACTGAACAATAAATCGGATCTAATTGTAGCATCAAGGCATTGATTTGTGGAAGCAAACTGTCTATGCTTCTCTTGTTTTCTTTGAATAAGACCTTAACCAGCTCTAAACTATGCCAGTTAAACATGTCTATAAATTCATTGTACAAACTAGCCCCATAGCAAATACCACTGGAAAACTTCCACATATGCAAGCCTTGGGGAACATAATTTTTTGAGACACACAGTTCCAAGTTAGTTGTTATCAAGCTGGAACTTCCTATATGCCAGTAACAATTTTTGAAAGGAAGCAATCTGTTCCAAAAGTGTACCACCACGATTAAATAAATAGCTTTGTGTTGGTGTTTGGAGCATAGGTCCTTTATCAAGCCATTCATTTAAACATATACGCTTGTCCCTCTGGTACATATTAATATGATTAGTGTCCCTTTGTCCTAGATGACTTCCCTGGTCACCATGCAGCATTAAACATTCATTAAATAAATGAGGCTCATCAAAATGATTGCCCCTGTTTACATTCCTAAAATTGTCATATGAAACAGCACACTGACCTGCTGAAATGTCGCCCAACTCACGGGAACAGTTACCACAAGGGGCTTTCTTCAAATAAGTATTAAGCGATGGGAGTCTCTTATTACTGGTACTACTGATACCAGTTCTCACATCAGATATGCTCGTCGATTACAAGGTAATGAGTCTGCAGACCACTACAAGCTTAGACAGTAACCAGAGGTCAGAATCCAACCCTGTACTTTGCATTTGTGAGTTGAATATCTTAACCATGATACCCCCCAAGTCAGCAGCTTTTTTCTTAGTGCCACATGGGAAGCTGTGTGGATGGTAGTCTCTAGTTTTATGTTAACTACAGTAAAACACAGAATGTCTGGCTTATTATCTCTTTCCTCATATCCCGTGCAATAGTCTTAACATTCCAAGTAATGCAGTTATAGTCCTTGGAACTGTAACAGGCAGCTTCATGGAACATCTCATCTATTTCTTCACACATTTTCCCAGGTGCATCCATGTGAGTCAGCACTCACAAATGCTTGCTTAGCTATCGATTTATCTGTCTGTCTGCTAGATATATATTAGCTATACGTATATAGCTATAGATAGATAGATATACAGGTATCCATTTAGTTAATATATACAAATTAGGGGTTTGGGGGGACAAAACATTCCATTACAAATAGTGTTTTAATATATGTTTGTGCAGAATCTATATTTAAATGAAGAGACAGGTTTTTGTTTTGTGTTTTTTGTGGGTGTGTAACTTGGGCTATTACATTTTGTTGACTGGGTTAGGCCCTCTTTTCATGGGAGACATGTGATGGTATTCATACTAACCAGCAGAAGTTTGGCCGTGGCACAGGGCCACTTCCCCCTCTTTCAATGAGATCCATGGAATCGTTTACGTTCACCTGTGCTACCGCCAACTCAAACAGACTGAGGCTTGTTTTAACATATCATTCAAAGGATGGCACAATCAAGAATACAGTATCCCCTTTATTCTGCGCTGCAGTGTCAGTAATGGAAAATTAACCCAACTAGCTCGGGCAGGAGTAGAAAACACAATCTTCTGCACCAAAGGTGAGTATGCTATCTGTTCAGCTACTAAGGTTGGCTTCTACATTGTAATTGTGAATTATTTGTTTAAATTTGTGATCAGTGGTGCTTGATTCTTGTTTTACGAGGAAAGTGTTTTTTAGATGAAATTGGTCAATTTACTGTCTCAGCCTATTTCATCTTTGATCAACAGTAACACCCATATTGCAGTTACACATACACATATGTATACAGTAATTAGTGATTTACCCCATACATATTTCTTTCTTTCTCTGTCTCACACACATGTTCCATCCATCAATCCCTCTTTTTCTTTGTGTGTGTGTGTGTGTGTGTGTGTATATGTGTGTGTGTGTGTGTGTGTGTGTGTGTGTATATGTGTGTGTATATATATATATATATATATATATATATATATATATATATATATATATATATATACACACACTCACACACACACACACACATATGTGACGTCCCACCACTGGGCCAGTAATCAAGGAGCCTCAATCCACACCACTGGCAACAGGCCCACACTGGCACCAAATAAATATGCTACTCTCAGAACTTAAATATCTCTACAAAATCAGCCACAATGAAAGGTTTAAATATATTTAATAATAAATAATAAAAAAAACAAGAAAATACTCAGTATATAATCACAGTGACATCAGAGTTCAAAACCACAGAAAATATTTAAAACAACATTCCAGGATGGTCTCAAATAAATAAATAAAAATATCTAAACTAAGTTTTGCTATATTCCTGACTGAATCTGAGAGAATGACTATACCCTAGTTAACTTACTTACAGAGCAAGGCAAATGTGGTGAATGGATCTTCCAGCTGTTGTTGTCAAGTCCAACACAGAATACAGAATACTGTGTTTCTCTAAAAGACATCTCAAATTAATATCTTGAATATTACTGCTGGGCTAGCTTGTAGAATTACATCATTTCTTGTCATCTGACTTTTAGTCCCCAGGCCCACAACAACCATTGATAGCAGCTGGTAGCATTTAGCATCTACCTGTAAAAATACATAGACAAGGGCTTTTCCTCAGATCTTAGGCAGATCCTGGTAGTCATAAAACAATTGCCTTCCTACCATAAAGTTATTTAATTTTTGCTGTTTTTTTGAAGTTTTGTTGGAATGAAGTTAACCTCCTGTATTCCAGTTTCCACTGTAAAAATATATACATTTAAACAACAGTTACAATAGTGCCTGTTCATTTCCATTTTATTCCAGTAGGGCACATTGTGGTTACATTTAAAGCAAAAGCACTCTATAAAATATCTCTTTAGCACACGTCTGTACAAACCATCTTATATGACATAAATTTCTAATACATTTGTAATACAAGCATCTTATATAGATCATGTTGATATTCACAAACGACCTATAATGATAAACAAAATTCCACATAGCTGTGCTTGTAGTATCTCCTTTTGTTATACTTCTATATAAATCATTTTGATATTCACAAATGATATATAATTATTTACAAAATTCCAAATAGCTGGGTTGGCAGTATCTCTCTTCATCACACTTCTCCCCCCCTTGGAAGACCCAAGCTACTCAAGCTAGTTTTTCATGTGACCCTTAAGAAACATTGCTGAGAGGGATGAGCCTATCTGGGAATACATTACCCCATACCCTGTCTTGAGATTCCAGCTGCCTTTGCATTGCTGACCCCAGTACAGTGTTACACTGTCATATGATATGCCTGCAATCCAAGGTTCCACCATAGTAATTTGGGATTTTGTTGACTAGGTCCCTGTAACCATAGATCCCCCTCAGATTCCTCCTGCCTTCTACTGCAAATACTTAGCACAAGGGTCTCGCTATCATGGTAAGGTTTCATCATGTTAACATGGTACAATTTGTGCCCCTGCCTCCTGCCTAGCAGTTCTACCATGTAGTTAACATCACTGACCTTCCTTACCACTTTGAAGGGTCCCTCCCAAGCTGCCTCCAGTTTGCTCTGTCTGACAGGAATGACAACCATAACCTGCTGCCCCACAGCATACTCTCTAGCTTGAGCATTCCTGTCATGCCAGACCTTTTTCTGCTGTTGGGCTTCTGCCACGTTTTCCCGAGCCTTGTCCTGAGAATTTGGACATATGCCACAACAGACTTCTTGGGGGATTCGCACTTACCCTCCCACTCATCACAAATCAAATCTAGAGCTCCCCTCACCCTATGCCCATACAGTAACTCAAAGGGTGAAATAAATCTGGATTCCTGGGGCACCTCCCTGTAAGCAAACAACAGATGGGGAAAATATTTGTTCCACTCCCTCTTAAACTTGTCTGAAAATGCCTGTAGCATGGTATTTAGGTAAAGTGTGACCTCCTACAGACAAGCCAGCAGGTCTAATGTGAAATTTGCACCTTGGCCAGTCAGTATTTTTTTGGGAAACCTACCCTGCTGAAAATCTCTAACAAAGCATTTGCCACCTTTTCTGCCTCAGTGGAGGACAGGGCCACCACTTCAGGGTATCTGGTAGCATAATCTACTACCACTACGATATACTTCATATCCCTGCAGAACTTGGGGTACTCAGAGGCCCCACAATATCCATAGCTATGCTCTGGAATGGGTCCTCAATCACAGGCAAAAGTAGCAAAGGAGCTTTCACCTTGTCTCCTGCCTTGCTTACTTTTTGGCACTGATCACAGGTCCTGCAGTGCCTGTTTCATCCCTGGAAATCCCAGGCTAATAAATGTTCTGCATAATATGTCTCTTGGTACCCTTTATACCCATTTGACCTGCAAAAGGAATGTCATGGGTTATGTTTAGAAGTACCAGACGGTAGGCTCTGGGCACTGCTAACTGCTGTATTCTCTCACTCTCTAGCCCTCCCACAGTGGTCCACTGTCTATATAGTAATCCTTTGTCCCAGTATACAGATTCCCCTTTTCCTTGAGAGTCAAGTGGCACTCTGGCTACCTCACTCAAGCCCTGTAATGTCAGGTCTGATAGCTGAGCCTGTCTCAACTCTCTTTGTAACACTTCCGAGCTCCCCTTCCACAGGAAGTCTGGTATTCTCTAACAGCAGTGCCTCACTGTCAGCCTGGGTACTACTACTCACCTCTGCCCTTGAAGTCACTCTGTCCAAGGAAACATCAGTACCCACCTGCAGTTGTGATTCACCTTCACTCTCATTGTTACAGAAAACCACAAATGGACATATCACCACAGACTCAAGGTTCACTGATAAAATTCAAGTATTTTAATAAAACGTAAAAACATAAAAGCAAACAGACAAGTGGATTAGCGCTTTTGGATGTAGCCTTCTTCAGATCCTGCCCACTTAAACCAATCATGAACCTTAAAAACAGTTAATGACCAATCATAATCCTTCAAAAGCTTCATTTTCAGGAACCAATAAAAACAGTTATAGAGACCAGCCTCTACATGTACCAATCAAATCGGTTCATAAGGGACACACCTCTGGATCAACCCAATCACTAGAACTGTAGGTGAATATGCCCTTTGTACTGATTGCTACTTCCTCTTCACTAAACCACATTCCTTTAGAACCAGCTTAAGTGGTACTATTCCATTAAGCCCAGGAGGATGATCAGCCCTCAGTTCTATTATCCATCTGGTTTCCTCTACTTTGGTTTTATTAAACAAATCCTCTCTTCTTTTGCTTTCTTTCATTTGTGTGATAACCATGAATTTAAATTTATGAGTACTATTCACTTTTATATGGTTATATAAAGCATTAGTAGGTACTTGATTTCTTATATCAGATAGATGACATAAGATCCTTTCCTTAAATGCTGTGTTGGTCTTGCCAAAATAATAGGCAGGGCATAATTCACAAGTAGCAATATAAATGATATTCCTGCTAGTGCAAGAAGTAGCATAGCCATGAACGAATATCTCAATCCTATTGAAGGGTTTATGAATTAATTGTTGGGGCGAATAAAAGGACAGGCTTTGCAAAAGCTACACTTCCATGTACCCTTCCTTCTGTTAGTACAATTCTGAATATATTTTTGCTGCTTTCAAAAGCATCCTTGGAACAAAGCAGCCTCTTCAGATTTTCTTATTTTTGAAAGCAAATCTCGGGGTTTCGCCTACAATTTCTTTGATCCTCATATCTGAGGTTAGGACTGAACAGTATTTCCTGATCACCTCAGAAATAACAGAATTGTCTGTATTATATGTTAAGGCACATCTCAAGGTATTGTTTGCTTGATGATGCCCTGACTATTCATTCCTGAATGTCCCCCTCTGAATAATATGGACAACCTTTTTGCTTCCTTAAGTTCATTGCATCTTCTGGGCTCATACCTATCTTATTCTCATCATAACCCCTTTTGGTGAAAGCATCAATCAGCTTCACTTGCTTGGTTAAATAAACTCCATCCACTGTGTAAAGTCTAGAAATCTGTGTAACTTGATTGTCGACCAGATTATGGAAAACATGCCTCAGATGCATACTCGTCTGATACAACATGTGGTTATGCCAAGTGGATTTCCTAAATATATTAGTATCTATCCCTTTTTCAGGGTACAAGTTTAATTTTACATCCAGAAATTCAATCTCTTTGTTAGATAATTTCAGATCGAATTTCAAAAAAGTAGTGGTGTCACCTAGATACGTGATGAAATTACATAAGCTGGTTTCATCACCTTCCCATATAAGGAAGACATCATCCACAAATCTGTTGTAAAAGATCAGCTGATTTTTCCAGAGATTACATCGACAGAAGCCCGTTCACTCTCCCACTGGGTTAAATCAAGGTTAGAATAACTATTGGCCCACAGGGTCCCCATGGCAACACCCCATTTCTGCCAAAAGTAAAAATATTCATAGATAAAAACATTATTTTCAAGGATTAATTCCAGTAGACTGCAAATCAAACTGATGTCTACAGTGTCTGAGTTACCAAACTTTCTAATAGCTTCTATGTCATAATCATTCAGTATCACTGTGAAGAGACTCCAAACTAGTGTGGCCAGCGGCGGTCCATTGTATTTGTCTCATTCCCATTCTATCAAATAGGACGCCTCAAAAATGGGCAGTATCTCTCAGAACAGTATGTGCCTTTGGTAGTAGCTTTTTAAATTCCCCATCTAAAAAGACAGAGTGGGACTCAGTTACCCATTCTCTCCCTGAAACAATAGGTTGCATGGGGGGGGGGGTCTATCTCATTCTTATGTATCTTAGGTAATCCACTTATAATAGGTACAGGGGGTGCGAAACTTCGAAGAATTCATATTGCTCTTTAGTAATACATCTAATCATCAAGTTGTCATAAAGTATGACAGTTATAAGTTTCCTCACTTCTTTCTTCTCTATCCTTTGATAAGTACTGTGGTCACTCAATAAATCTTCCATCTTTCTAATATAGTGTTCAGACTTCATGACCACTATCGTTGCACCCTTGTCAGTGGGCTTTATTACAATGTCTTCCCTTCTCATTAACTCATTTAATGCTAAATACTCTTCATGACTCAAATTATGAAACTTTTTTATTATTATTTCTTCCTTGTCTATGGCTGGCAACCTCATTCGCACAAAGTCGTACAAACATCTCTACTGTGGGGTGAGAGAGTGGTACTTGGTTTATCCTTTCTTAACATCTCACTGTTACAGGGTAGCTCCTTCCCTGAAGTAGCCACCCCACCAGGCCTGGCTTCAAGTCTGCGGTCTGTCTGGGTCCCCCCCAGGCTACCAGACCTGCATGCCTGTCTCCAAGTCTGACTGCATGTTACTGCATGCATACAAGGTACTCCATTATCAAAATCATTCCCTATCAGGACATTTGCAGGCATATCCTCAAGCGCACCTACTTACTTGCTTCCTTTTCCACCCTCCCTGTTAAGGTGAACCCTAGCAAAAGGCATTTGGAATGGGGTCCCAACTAAAGCTCTGACTGGAGTAGACTGCCCAAGCAAGTAGTGCTCCTTTTTAACCATTGCATGCTTCACAATGGTTAGGTCAGAGGATGTGTCTATCTACTAATATAGGATATAACCTCTTGTGGTAGTTTGGTACCATTGTTGTCTCCAGACAACTTACTGCTGGCATTTTGTCATTCCCACTTACTGACTCTCCTACCTTTTGTTCCCCACTTGCTTCCATGCCCCACTGGTTACATTTAAAACATTTATCCCTTGATCCTGGCCATGTACTTGCACACGTGGCTTCCCCTGTTACTGCTGGACTCTTTTGGGGCAGTTTAGGCTACCTACCATGGGTTCCCTTAGACCCATGTGCAGCACTGGGTATCCCTTTCTTGTGCAGTGATGCCCTGCTTGCTAGGTATAGTTCTCCCTTTTTCCCCAACTCATCTGCAGTATTACATTCTCTATCCGCTAACCAGATTCTCATGCCTTCAGGCAAAGTACTAAGGGCTTGTTCCCTCACCAAAATGTCTGCCACCCCTTCAAAAATGGTGACCTGACATCCATTCAACCACCTATGAAAATAAGTGCTTATGTGAGCAATATATCTATATGCACTTTCATCTGCCTTGCTTCTATGCTCAAAAAACTTTTTTCTATAAGCTTCAGGTCTTAACGTAAAGCACTCTAATAAACTATTTTTCACAGTATTTTTCACAGTATTATAATTTAAGCAATCAGTATCAGATAATTTAGAAACAACAGTTACAGATTTACCATGGAATGAGGGGGCCAGAAACCATACCCAGAGCCGTTGGTCAACATTATACTATTTACAAACTGTAGATTGGAGTGCAAGTGATGTGCACTGCATGTTTAAGAAGCATATCAAGACTGTACGTGCACATACAAAATCCCAGACACGTGCACTCCATGCGGCAATTTTGTAAGAGCAGTCACAGTGATACCATGCATGAACACAGTTAATTTGTATATAAGTTAAAGTCAGTAACCTTACGTAGTAATGTGTTTGTATAAAATAAAGCTGCTTAAACAGAACCCACAAAGACTCTTCTATTGTATCCAGAGTGGGAGAGTGACATGGTGTCAGAACCAGGATAGAAGAGAATAGAATTCGGAGCCATGAGGTGCAGAGATGGCAGTGAAGGTAAAAATAAGAGAAACTAGCACAAAAAGACCCAGAAAAGAGTCAAAGGCAATGAGAAGTAACACGAATTGATAGAAAAGACAAAAGGGGGCATTACAAGGGCACAGACCACACTATTAAGCAGGCAGAAGGCACGGAAAGTTTAACTAAAAGGAAATGTTTAAAAGAAGCATATTTGATGGAGTGATTAATAGTAAAGCTAAATGAGCATGTTTAAAGATAAAATAAGCATGTGTAAAGCAAAACGAATGTGTTTCAACCAAAAACTGGGCATGTTTAGAGTAAAACAACTACAAGAAAATTACATTGGGTATGAAAAGGGCTTAAACGAGCAAAATTAATATATCAAGGACAAAAAGGGCACATTAAGCAGAAATAAAGCAAGGCAACTGCATGTGTTTTGGCAAAGTCCTATGTTTTGGCATAAGTATGACTTCATATTGTATCAAGGGTATAACTAAAGTTATTCAAAGTATCTCAAAGTATGTAAAAGTGCTTACAGTGTGTGCTTATTACTGTGCAAGTATTTTGAAAAGCTTACCATGTGCAAAGTGCAACTATTTCATGAAATACAGAGTATAGCCATTTTGAAAAGTTTCTTGTGCTGGGTGTGTCTATTCACAAATTGCTGCCATTACAGAGTGTTTCTTGCACTGCAGAGAATTTCCTAGGAAGTTACTGCCATTTTGGTGACATTTCAGTGTGCTGTATACAGTTATTCCCAAAGTGCAGTTACTTCAAAAAGATATTGAGTTTACGGCAATATATATCTGATTTATCCACATTGTGCAGTTATTTAATATATTTCCTACACTAAGAGGTGATTTCTTGCAAAAGACATTACAAAAGTATTGCAGTGCTCGACAGTTATTCATTTGCATCGTAAAGTTGTTTGAGATGTTTCTTAAAGTGATGATAAATGACTTGGGCAAAACGATGATAAATGACTTTAGCATTTAGCCTTTGAAATGATATTACAAAAGTATTAAAGTGCTTGAGAAGTTTGATCAGTGGTACTATGAATTGGTCTGTTAGTATTATTTTGAAAAGACCAAACTATATAAATTTAGAAGCACAAAGACGCAGGACAAAGTTATAAATACTGACATAAGTTTCTGGCATATGTGTATGTGTGCATGTTTGTGATTATTTGAAAAACCCTTCACTGGTATGTGTTAATACGGAAAATGGATTTCAAAAACCCCTACCACTTGTATTTGATCAGAATATTGCAGAAAACTGGAGAATATTTGAGCAAGCGTATGATATTTTTATACAAACAGCTTATGCAGATAGAGATGCATGCATCAGAGCATTAATTTTGCTAAACCTAGCTGGGTCAGAGGCCATAGAATGAGATCGTTCATTTGTGTATGCATCTGCAGTATAGGAGGGAAATGGTGAAAACTGTCATAAAGTTGTGCAAGCTAAATCAAGGGAAGACCTTGAGTGTTTGAAGCATAAGTTCAGAGAAATGGGTAACCCCCAGACAAATATTACACTAGAGAGGCATTTGTTTTACATGAGAGATCAGAAACCAGGGGAAACATTTGCAGCTTATATAACTAACCTCAGAAACAGAGCTAAAATATGTTGGTTTGGCGACTTAAAAGATGACCTGATAAAGGAAGGACAGGCTTGTGTGTGGTATTAACAGTGCTGCTGTGAGAAAGATTTTACTTCGTGACAGTGATTTAATGTTGAGCAAAGCCACAGAGATTTGTCAAATCCATAAGGTGACAGAAAAAACACACAAGTATGCTTGTGAGTGACAAGACCACTATTAGTTTCAGTTGGCTCTAGAGCAAATGTAGACAACATGCAATGCATGGCAAACAAAGGTAGGCCCTAGCACATGGCAGCTACAGAGTTTCCAAGGAAGATGCACAGATTTCCAGCAAATTCTGAAAAGGGAGCAAGTTCCAGCTCAGTGCAGTACAAGTATGAATCAGCAAAACCCAAGTCTAACTTTATTAACTGTCGCAATTGTGGTGCAAATCATGAGTCTAAACAAGAGAAGTGCTTAGCATTTGGCCAGCAATGTCACAAATGTAAAAAAATTGAACCACTTCCAAAAGTTTTGTAACTCGAGTAAGCCTCACACAAAGAAGCAAGCTGATCAAGTAGAGTCAGAGCAGTCATCTTTCTATATGGATGGTGTATCTGTGCTTGAAACAGTTGATGCAGTGAATTTATTAGCAAGAAGCGAAGTATTTTATACTGTCCAGATTAATGGAAAATCCACAGAGCTCAAAGCAGACACCGGTTCAAAATGTAATGTTATATCAGCAGACACGTTTGCTAAAGTGAGAACCAACGAAGAACTCAATGTACCCAGTAGTGCAAGACTTGTTGCTTATCAAGGTGAAGAAATTCAAACCGAAGGTTCAGTGATGCTTTCATATTATTTGGCCAAGAACTGTTACAACTTGTTATTCTACATAGTCAGAAGGCCAGTGGAATCTTTACTGGGTCTCAAACATAGTCTGAGAATTAATCTGCTTTCTTTTGCTAAACAAGTTTATTATGTAAGTGCAGTTCCAAGTTCCAATTTTTCAGAAGCCATTTTCTAAGAATATGTTGACGTTTTAGATGATGTTAGGAAAACTACCAGTTGTGTATTCCATGACATTAGACCCAGAGGTCACTCCAGTAGTCAGACCAGCAAGAAGAGTTCTGACAGCTATGCAGAACAGAGTTAAAGCTCATTTGGATAAAATGCAGCAAGGTGTGATTTGTCCAATTGCAGAACTAACTGAATGGGTACCATCCATGGTAGCAGCTCACAAAAAAGGTTCAGATGAAATCAGAATATGTATTGACCCAAGAGATCTGAACAAAGCATTGAAGAGACCGTAATATCCAATGCGCACAGTTGAAGAAGTTGCAGCTCTAATACTGAATGCCACTGTTTTCTCTTTCTTGGATGCAGAGAGTTAATTTTGGCACATGATGCTTGATTGCAAATTTTCATTTCTAACTACTTTAAGTACTCTATTTGGCAGATACAGATTCCTAAGGATGTCACTTGGAAAAAATTTTACAAGTAAAGTCTTTCAACGTGCAATGGAGCAAATTTTTTTCAGGTTATCCTTGTCCCATAATAGTAGATGATTTATTGGTTAGAGGCAATGGTGAAGCAGAGCATGACAGAGACCTAAAGAAAGTTCTAGATAGAGCACGTGAAGCAAACTTGAAGCTCAATCCTCTGAAGTGTAAATTCAGACTTCCAGAAGTTACATACGTTGGTCATTTTTTCACAAGTACAGGCTTGAGACCAGACCCAAACAAGCAAACTTCTATTCTTGAAATGTCAGCACCAGATAATGTACAAGCTCTATAAAGTTTTCTAGGCATGGTCAACTATTTAAGCAAGTTTATAACAGACTTCAGTGAGTCAACAGCACCTTTAAGAGAGCTAACATGCAAACATGTTGCATGAACATGGTTGGAACAGCATCAGAAGGCATTTGAAGACCTTAAGCAGAAAATTGCCACCCCACCTACATTAATATACTATAACATGAACAAACCAGTTTCTCTTTCCTGTGATGCTTCAAAATTTGGTCTTGGCACAGTCATACTTCAAGAGGGCAGACCAGTAACCTATGCATCTAGAGCACTTACCCAACTGAGATGCAGTATGCTGAAAGCGAGAAAGAGCTTTTGGCAATAGTATTTACATGTTCAAAGTTTTAAGATTACATTTACGGTTGAGTTATTCAGATTGAAACTGACCACCAACCTCTAGTTACTATTTTAAAGAAGCCTATGCATTCCGCTCCAGCGAGATTACAGAGAATGATGCTCAAATTACAAAAGTACAATTTCAAAATGGTCTACACGAAAGGCAAATCGCTTTACCTGGCTGATACCTTATCCAGATCGCCTAGAAATACCACCAAACAGCTTGACACAGAGCATTTTGACTTTGATGTGATGTCAGTGTGTAATTTTTCCACCACTAGACTTGATAAGTTAGGAGATCACACTCAGTCTGATCTGATTTTACAGAAGCTCAGTCACTACATTAATGTCGGATGGCTGTCAAAGCAATCGGGTATACCACCTGAAGTGCAAACCTACTTTCCTTACAAAGGTGAATTGTTGATGGACGATGGCATTATTTTCAAAGGTCCTAAAACTGTTGTTCCTGCTTCCTTACAACAAGAGTATATCCAGATTTTGCATCATGGTCACCTCGGATCCACATCCACTAAGTGAAGAGCCAGAGAATTGGTGTTTTGGCTTTCCTTACAAAAAGACATTCATGAAGTACTTTCTTCTTGTTCAGTATGCCATAGTACTAGAACCACATTGGCAAAGAGAACCACTTCAGCTGAAAGTCCAGTTCCTGAACTTCCTTGGTCAGTCTCTGCAACTGATATCTTTGAGTGGAACAATCAACACTATTTGGTTTTAGTAGACTCTTATTCAAATTGGTTTGAGATTGATCTACTACCTAACCTCCCTTCTACTACTATTATTATTAAGTTGAAACATAGTTTCTCAGTTAATGGTAGTCCACACAAAGCTGTTTCAAACAATGGTACTCAATTTACTAGCCAGTTGTTTCAGAAATTTGCAAAAGAATGAGACTTTGTACATGTTACTAGCAGTCCTGAACATCCACAGTCAAATGGACTAGCTGAATGTGCAGTACAGAGGGTAAAGCAATTACCTGAAAGGTCAAAGAGTGACAATACTGATGTGTTCTTGAATTTACATAATCTCAGAAACGTACCTTGTGACGATATTCTTCCCTCACCTGCTAAAAGACTACTTTCTAGGCAAACTAGAACTGTGCTACCCATTAATTCCAGTCTGTTGAAGCCTAAACCTAAAAACAATAAAGCCATCAAGGCTCAGTTGTTTTAGAAGCTTAATATCCAGAAATCTAGTTATGACCGATCGAGAAGATTACTTCATCCATTGAGGGAAGGAGAGATGGTGAGAAGATTACTTCATCCATTGAGGGAAGGAGAGATGGTAAGAATCCAGACAACAAAAGGTTTTGATCGAATAGGACAGATTACAGGCATCTGTGCTGAACCAAGATCCTACCTGGTAGACTCCGAAGGTGTGGAATATAGGAGGAATCGTAGACATCTTCTTTCTGTACCAGAATCACCATTACCATCAGAACATTGTTTCTGTGATGCAGACTTCAAATCTAAGAGTGAATCAGACACTGTCCCCATACCAAAATGTGTTCAAAATTCTGATTCCATTCCAGAAAATGATCAGAATATTCCACAGGTCAACCATTTTGCAGAGACAGTTCCAGCCGTTAAATCTCATTCACAATTTTATATCACATGATATTGGCGAGTATCAAAGCCTAGTGTGAAATACGCAGCAATGTGGAGTTGATTGCACATATCTGTGTATTTAGCATTGTATAATGCAGGACAAAGAATTACCTGTGATTTCTCATGCCAACAGACTAATAGCATTGTATATCTATTTCTGAAAGAGGGTGGATGCAGATCGGAGTGCAAGTGATGTGCACTGTATCTTTAAGAAGCATGTCAGGACTGTACATGCACATATAAATCCCAGACACTTGCACTCCATGGGGCCATTTTGTAAGAGTAGTCACAGTGATAGCATGCATGAATGCAGTTGTCAGTTTGACTTACAGTCAGTAACCTTAAGTAGTAATGTGTTTGCATAAAATAAAGCTGCTTGAACAGAACCCACAAAGACTCATCTATTGTATCCAGAATGGGAGTGACACAAACCCTTTCAAACATATGACTAAAACTATCAAAACTATCACTCTCTGTAAATTGTGGAAGACATTTACAGACCTTTATTGCTTTTGGGGTTCGGTTTCTCCCTCCCTGTTACCTCCATGACCCTGGTGAAGAGTCAGCATCTTCTTTTCATGTTGCCTCCGATACTCATTTTCTTCAGCTTCCAGACTTCTCAGTCTCTCTGCTAATTTGAATTCCATTTGTTTCTCCTGCCGCAGTGTCTCATTTTCTTCAGCCTCCAAATGCCGCATTCTATCTGCTGATTCTATTTATTTATTTATTATTATTTTTATTTATTTATTGCATTTGTTTACTGGGAAAGTCCACTGGGCCTAGGAGAGCCCATTTTCTTATACAGAAAATACAATTTCAGTTACATAAACAGCTAGTAGGCAATACAGTAACAATTATATGCATGGATTTTAACATAAAGCAGTATAATGTACATTTATTTTATTTATTTTATTTTACATTTGTTGACCTGGCTAGTCCAGCTGGATATATGTCCATTTTCAGTGGAGGCCCAGGGAGAAAAGCTCCACAAATTACAACAACATAAAAGGTCAAGACAAAGACAATAACAGTATAATTTGGTACATAGTTTTAACAATTATAGTACAAGCCTAAGATTATATATTGTATATTTCAGTAGGAAAAAGGAAAAATTTATCTAAGAATAGATGAATAAGACTAATACATTTGTATTAGAAATGGTGTAGTACAAATCTTTATAACATATTACAAAATTAGATACACCTAGTAATTTATGATAAGAGATACTAAGGTCTCACAAAAACCTAAGAAAGAAAAACACTAGAGATCAATAGATAGAGTATAGAAGAACAGCAAACAAGGATGGATTTCTAGTGTTATTTAACACATAGGTTGTGAAACTATATGAAGGTGTTTGATCATTCCACAGTATATACTTATTTTCCCTTAAAACTACCTTCCTCGAACTATACTACTGATCTAATCAGCGTATCCTATAACTAAAAAGATTATCTCTACTTGACTCCAAAGTAGACTATTCTCTATCTGTAAAGCCCAGCACTTGCTCCTACAGTACTTATCACCTTGATACAGCACTCTTGTTACAGATAGTACCCCAAAAAGGCTAACCCCATTTCTCGGTCACCCACATCCCCCTGAATCTTTTTTTAAGTTTTTTTGTCTATTCCTTCTAGCATGTCGAGGGATCAGTTGCTAGTGTCCTCTCCTGCTCAGCTGGTGAACCTGGGAATATTGAGGCAATGTTACAATTGCCTCATGTACACAGACAACCCTCTCCTCCTCCCACAAATCACAAATACATGCGAGAGATGCAACTATACGGCCAAACTGGAGGCTGAGCTCTCTCAACATAGGACTGGCAAGACCAGACAGGAGGAGAAGGTAACCACACACACTATAGACCCAGTCTCACATAGTACCATCACAACCTCAAATCATACACATAAACACACAAAGACATACTCGGAGGCTCTGATCAAAAATCTACCAAAACAGCAGAGGCCACCAAAGCAGACACCCAAACAACTACCACCTCAGAACACAACACCTGCAACACATAGACCACACAGTCAGAGTTTCAAACAGTCACAGCCCTTAAGGCCAAACACAACGCCAGACACACTAGTCATTGGTGATTCCATAGTCAGACACACTGACGTCCCGCTCATCAGACTGAGTAAGGAGAAGGTCACAGTAAGCTGCCTGTCGGGCGCTAGAATCCGCCACATAACGCAAGCACTCAGGTCTCTCAACAGCAGGTACAAGTACGACTCAGTCATTGTCCACACTGGTGTAAACGACCTGAGACGTACCTCCTGGGACTACATGAAAAGAGACATTGAGGAGCTCTCTGATTATGTAGCCCAGGCAGGTATGACCCTGACCTTGAGCAGTATCCTACCTTCACCAAGAATGATGCCACAATACAGAGATAAGATGATCAGCTTTAACAATTGGCTTAAACTCTGGTGTCATTCAAAGGGGATCCAATGCCTGTCTGCCTGGGATGACATGCTGGACAAGCCATGCTGCTTCACAAGGGACGGCTTGCACCTGTCACCCCTGGGATTCTGGATGTTGGCAAAGGCTCTTGCCACCCCCATAGTGCCTTTTTTAGGCAAGGCTCAAATTCTAAACCTACCACCCTAGAACACAATAAAGAAAAAAAACTAAGGGTAATGCCGCTCAATGCCAGAAGTCTCAACCTCAAAATGCACACACTCGAGGCCCTTCTCAGTATGGAGAACATCGATGTCTGTGCTGTGACAGAAACCTGGTTCAAGGCTCCTGAGAGCACCCCAGCACTATCAGGTTTTACCTCATATCATGCGTTCCGGACCCAAAATCCGGACAATACCAAGAAAGGAGGGGGGGTATCCATATTCATCAAGGACACCCACACCTCAAGATTGGTGGCAACGCACGATGCATCGGAGACCATCCAGGTGCAATTAACCATAGGCAAGACTGCTCTGCAATTTGTAGTATGTTACAGGCCACCCTCGCAAACTCAGGAACCTCACATGGCTTTCCTGAAAACACTGGAGGGGATAAATGTATCTCCGAACACCATCATACTAGGTGACTTCAATTACCCTAATATAGACTGGGAACACTACTCAAGCCAAAACACTCTAGCCCAAAAGTTCCTGGAATTCATAAACTCAAATGCCATGGAACAACTAGTCACCATCCCCACAAGAGGAGAAAACATACTTGATCTCATCATCACGAACATGGGAGCACAATGTTCAACACCAGAAGTATACCCCTCACTGGTGAGATCAGATCACAAACTAATCTCGCTGGAGGTCCTCATCCCGCCCCCACCTGAAATAAAAAAGACCACAGTAAAGAACTTCTCGAAAGCCGATTTCACACTTCTAAAGACTAGTGTGGTCTCCTTTAAGGCACCCGAGCCGGCGGTAAACATTACTCAAGCCGCTGAATCACTTGCAAATGCCTTCTACCAGCACCTGCAGGGCTGCATGGATCAGGCAATCCCAAGCAAAACAAAGACTCTTTGTACCAAAAGCAAGCGTCCAGTCTGGTGGACCCCAGCCATAAACAAACTCTACAACAAAAGGAGGAAGCTACTACAAGATAGAGCAAAATCCTTAAAAGGTAAGACACCGCTGATCATTATAAGTAAAAAGCTAAGAGCTCTCATAAAATCATCCAAAGCAAATTTTGAGAGAAAAATAGCTAAGGACTCAAAAGACAATCATAAGGCCTTCTTTAGCTATGTTAGAAACCTGGGAGGAAACTCCCAGATATGCTCAGAATTAGTTCAAAATGATGTGAAGATTACTGATCCTACAGACATTGCAAACATACTGACTGACAGGTTCAGTGCAAACTCCCCCCCCCAAAAGGAGAGATATCTATACCAAATGATTGTAGCCCCCCAAACATCTCTAACGCCCAGGTGAGAACTCAAAAAACACAGCATCCATGGGACCTGATGGTGTCCCCAGCTGTGTGCTCCACGAACTCAACGAGGAATTAAACCCGCAGTTAGGACAGCTGTTTAATCTTAGCCTCACCTCTGGATACGTACCCAGGGAGTGGTGCACAGCGACTGTGGTCCCACTTCACAAAGGTGGTGCCTCCACCGACCCTGGAAATTACCGTCCCATTAGCTTGACAAGCCTTATCTGCAAAGCCATGGAGAGGATCATAATGGATCTCATAAATAAAGACATAGGGAATTTGCAGACTTTGGATCCAACCCAGTTTGGCTTTGTCAAAGGCAGATCATGCCTTTTAAACTTGGTTGACTTCTTCGAAACAGTCACCAAGGCCATTGATGAGGGAAAGGCAGTCCATACAGCCTACCTCGACCTGGCGAAGGCCTTCGATACAATACCCCACTCGGGTATCATTGAAAAACTCATCAGCTTAAATGTAAACCCATACATCACAAGATGGGTTGCAAACTGGCTGAGTGACAGAACCCACAGGGTCAGAGTTGTTGGCGCCATGTCAGACTCAAAGCCTGTCACAAGTGGTGTCCCACAGGGCTCAGTCCTGGGCCCACTCTTGTTTGGCATCTACTTTTCTGAAGTACAAGCAAACACAGGAGGGTTATGGCTGACAAAGTTTGCAGATGACTGCAAACTGGGCGCCGTAGTCCAAAACACATCTGACACAGATATCCTTCAGAAGGGTCTCACAGAAATGGATAACTGGTGCCAGAGCCATGGCCTAAAGTTAAATGCCAAGAAATGCATAGTCATACCCTTCGGGAAAAACAAGGTTACCCCTAGCTACCATATAGGTGGCAATCCACTGAGCACAGAAGAAGTTATCAGGGACCTGGGGACCCAAGTTGACAGTAGCCTTTCATTCGACACTCATATTGCTAAAGTAGTTAGGAAGACCTTCTACATTGCCCACCTTATCATGAAGGGATTCACATCTAGATCAAGGGAGGTCATAGTCTCCCTATACTCATCACTCATCAGACCAATGATTGAGTACAATGCCCCATTCGGAATGTATCTGACCCGACACTTGCAGCAGCTGGAGAGGCCACAAAAGTTCCTCACCAAAAGGATAAAGGGTCTCAAAAATCTGTCTTATGCTGCCCGACTGAAAGAACTCCAGCTCTATTCAGTTGCTTACCGCTTGCTCAGAGGTGACCTGTGCCTGACATACAAGGCCATGTCAAACCCAGATTTGATGAACATGCTTCACCTCAAAAAATCTAGATCCCTCAGAGCCACAAGGGCGGGAGACTTAAACCTCGACACGGTTATTAATAGGATGTGCTGGAGGGATAGATTCATCACCCAAAGACTCCCTATGCTGTGGAACAAAATCCCGGTATATGTGAGGCAGAGCACCTCGCTGGCCTTGTTCAAGAGGAATCTTGACCAATGGATGGGAGATCGCAGATATACCCCAGGGATTACCTCAGTGTCACTGCTCGACAGAGGCACAGCAAAATAATGGGCATAGTTTCTCCAAACTAAAGGGGTGGCGTAAGCCACAAAACTATGGGCTAGGCTTGTAAATGCCCTCGGGCAGATAGCCTAGTATGAACCTATGAACCTATTTACATGAGAAAAAATCCTAAGGAAGGTTAAGCTCACTAAAAATTAGTGAGACAACACAAGATCATGATCATGGGACATGTCAAAGTTAACACTGTATTAACAATAAGAAGCTTGGATATGAATTGAAGAGGAACAACAGCAGAGCAAATGATGGGGGGAAAGTTTAGGAGAGGTAGTAAGGTAGATAGAGAAAGAGGATGGATAATCAAGGTTAGGTAAGGTAACAGAGTTAGGCACAGATAGGATAGTTAGAGTGCTGGCAGGCTAGAAAAAGAGGATGGGAAATGAAGTGGGAGAAAAAGCAGAGGAGTAGAGTTAGGCTAACTTTGTCTAGCAAGAGTTATTTTTGGCACAGACATAGCCTGCAAGAGGTCAGATGTTGTCTAAGAAACGTTTTAAGGAGTGCAGGGCTGATGATGGAGGTTATACTGGATGGGAGGAAGTTCCAGAGTTTGGAAACAGTAAAGAAATAGAGCATTTGACTGGCTGGGAGTTGTGGGTTTGTCTACTTTGGCCTCCAGTTCAAGTCTCTTTAACTCCAGATGAATTTTTTAGTCGTCTGTGGAAAGGTTGAACTGTCCATTTTCTGAGAGTTGTTCATCCCCAAGGCCAGTCTGGTTGTCCTCCTGGATGCTGGTCTGTGATTCAGCTGTGACTAAGGTTGCAATCATTTCTACTTTAGTCAAGTTGGCTTGCCCGAGTCCTTTGGCTCAGTCTATATTAAAATCGTGAAAGCTCACTTTTGCGAATACAAAATACAGTGCAGGACAAGAAACGCGAAAATCACAACGTCAAACGTATTTCCGGAAGCACCAGCGCCACACAGGTAAGGGAAACCCAATGTAACAAACCTTAAGCAAAACACTATTTAAATGTTTTTGCAAGGGGGCAAGCCCCCCTGCACCCCCCACACCCCCTACTTAAATATACCAACTCCGAGACCACACTACAGTAGCGAAAAGGATTTATTTCCTCATCCCCACGATCCCCCTGCTGGCCAAAAAAAGGTCGTTCAACATTCTGAATTTGCTTTATTCGCTCTTCACTGCATTTGGAGTTCGACATTTATGTGTCAATCATTTTGTATTCATGAAAGTGAGCTTTCACGATTTTAATATAGACCCCTTTGGCTTGGCACACCTCAGCCCAATGGCTCCTTGTCAGCTTGCCATACTCTTTTCCTGACATCATTGCCTGCTCTCCCTGACTAACTAAACTAACAAAAAATAAATATAACTATTGCAATATGAAACTCTGAATGTTCACTATGTGGCTGCTTTAGAGTATAAACACCTTCTTCAGTGACCATTCTCTACAGGTTACAGAAGTTCAATATCCACACCACTGAATCCCAGTAAGTGGTGATCCTACCACTGCCAACCAATAAATGTAACACCCCACCACTGTACCAGTAATCAATGATCCTCACTCCTCACCACTGACAACAGTGGGGGACATACACTCAGAGGATGACAAGGTACACACACAGTATTTCCAGATGCAGCTTTCTGCATCAAGTGCAATTTCCCTTAAGATCACACAAGACCACAGTCAGTCCTGGACTGGTTTCTCCCTCTTTCTCCAGATCCCCAATAAGACTCCGCACTGGCACATCTAAACTTAGCTTTGCTATACTCCTGACTGAATTTTAAGAAAATTACTATACCCTAGTTAACTTACTTACAGAGCAAGGCATATGTGGTGAGTAGATCTTCTAGCTGTTGTTGTCAGGTCCAAGACAGAATACAGAATAAATAATGATGTGTCTCTCTAAGAGACCTC
This sequence comes from Protopterus annectens, assembly GCF_019279795.1. Classification (NCBI taxonomy): domain Eukaryota; kingdom Metazoa; phylum Chordata; order Ceratodontiformes; family Protopteridae; genus Protopterus; species Protopterus annectens. The sequence continues at coordinate 758,200,252 of NC_056739.1, read as the reverse complement.
TCAAATTAATATATCAAGTATTACTGCTGGGCTAGCTTGCAGAATGATATAATTTCTTGTCATCTGACGTCTAGTCCCCAGACTCATAACAACCACTGATGGCAACTGGTAGCATTTAGCATTTACCTGTAAAAATACATAGACAAGGGCTTTTCCTCAGATCTTAGGCAGATCCTGGAAGTCATAAAACAACTGCATTCCTACACATTTCAAAACTAGTAATTATTTCACCTTAAAGACAATACGGAGTACTTCTCATCACAGACATTGTGTTTCCTAGCAGCCATAAAGTAATTTAATTTCAGCTATTTTTCTGAAGTTTTGCTGGACTGAAGTTAACCTCCTATCTTCCAGTTTCCACTGATAAAGTATACACATTTAAACAATTACAACAGTGCTTGTACATTTCTGTTCTATTCCAGTAGGACACGCTGTGGTTACATTTTAAGCACAAGCACTCTACAAAATATCTCTTCAGCATACGTCTGTACAAACCATCTTATATGAGATACAGCTCTAGTTCGTTTGTAACACTAGCATCTTATATAGATCATGTTGATTGTGAAGGCTGCCAGCCTAGCTAGATAGAATTTTGTAAATATTTCTATGCCATTGTAACTATTAATATGATCCACAGGCTTGTTTGACAAATGTAAGAATGTGTATGTGCTAAGCTTCAAAAATGTCACCACAGTGCACCCTGCTAGAAAAAAGCGGATAAGCAAAGAATTTTACAACTGTGTGGGATCTCAAGCTTAGGAGACAGAATGTCTGGGCTAGGAGTTTCTTTCTATTGTTTTAAGACATAATTGCTAGGTTTCACATGTAAAATGTCTTTTATTGCTGTAACTTCCTGGCAGGTGCAAGATCATAAAGAAATGGTAAATTTTAAATTCTGTTAGCCTGGGAGCTTACGTAGAAGTGACAGGAATGACAATCTGAGATGAGTCCGCAGTAATTTGTATTATCAATTTAAGGACTATCTCACAGAGAAAGAATTGCATTTTGTATTTGTGTCTGAACCTGAACACATCAGCTCACCAGCACTTCTCATCTATATTTACCTGTTCTGTAAGTAAGATATTTATTTAGGTACAGTGATTTCTCTTACAGATAGAAATAGTATGATTAGCCTAGCTGTTTTCTATATTTATGTGAGACTGTCCTACAATGTTGTTTTAAAGTATTTACTGTGATTTCTGAACTCTTTATTGTCAATCCATGAGTATTGCCTTGTGTTTTTATTATTTATCATTAAATATTTTTAAACATTTCAACTGTGGCTGTTTTGTGTAGAGATAATTTAAGCTCTTAGCTTACTTGCATGTATTTGGTGACACTATATAGGCCACTCCTAAATAGCCTTAGCATTTGACACACTTACCAACTGGATAATAATAACACTGCACAGTAGAATTGGACACCATTTGGTAAGGGCCTTTAGAGTAGCTGATAAGAGTAGTTGGTGACAGGTGGTACTACCATATAGTCTGGGCAGAAGTGGGCATAGCTGGAGAACCTGTGCCAGCCTTCTCCAGGAGTTTCTGTGTATTTTGTATATAAACCAAATCTCAAAGTGTGTGTGTGTGTGTGTGTGTGTGTGTCAGCTACTTGGGCAGGGACACAAAGCACAATGGTTGGACAAAGAGGTTACTGGAGGTTTTGGCTTGACTACTTGGCTGAGATCTGAACCCTATAGCTGTGCCAGTGGGGAGTCTTATTGGGGATCTGGAGAGAAAGGGAGAAACCATCTGTGCGCTCTTAAGGGAAAGTGTACTTTACTGTGTGTGTGCTTGTTATCCTCCCAATGTGAATGCCCCTCACTGGGGATAGTGGTGATGACTGAGGCTTCTTGATTACTGGGCCAGTGCACGTATGTCACATATTAATTGTTTGGCAGTGGTGGGATATCCACATCAAATATTAATTGTTTGATAATGGTGAGTTAGCCACATCACATATTAATTGGCTTGTGATGGTGTGGATAGTGAATTCCTGTAGCTTGTGTACAGTGATCATTGAAGGTGTTTTTATACTCTAAATCATCCATGCAGTGAACATTCAGAGTTCAAATCATAACCATTTTATTTCTTTTGTTAGCTTAGTCAGGGAGACCAGGCAAGCATGTCAGCTGAGGAATATCGCAAGCTGACAAAGAGACAGTTGGCTGAGATGTGCCAGGCTAAAGGACTGGTGCATAGAAACCTGACTAAAGCAGACGTGACTGCAGCTTTGGTCACAGCTGCATCAGAAAATAGCAGCCAGGAAGACAATCAGACTGGCCATGGAGATGTACAACACCCAGAGAATGGACAGCTCATACTTTCTATATAGGACTTAAAAATCTGTCTGGAGCTAAAGCGACTTGAGTTGGAGGCCAAGCATTTGGAAACAGAAACAACAGAGAGAACGAAGTGTCTAGAGAGTGAGGAGAATGAGAAAGACAGGCAGAGGCAACATGAAAAGGAGATGCTGACTCTTCGCCAGAGTCATGGAGGCAAAAGCAGCAAAGGTCAGTACATTTCTTCCACAGTTTACAGAGAGGGATAATTTTGATAGTTTCATTCATATGTTTGAGAGGGTATGTAAACAGTATGATGATGACCAAAGGCTCTGGGTATGGTTCCTGACCCCCTTACTCCATGGTAAAGCTGTAAATGTACTTTCCAAACTCTCTGATGTTGACTTTTTAAACTATAATACTGTAAAGAATTGTTTGCTAGAATTTTTTAAGCTAACATTGGAAGCTTATAGGAAAAGATTTCATGAGCATAGATGAAAGTTTGTGCGAATACGTTGCTGAACTGAGCACTTATTTTCATAGGTCGGTGAGTGGATATCAGGTCACCACTTTTGAAGGGCTGGCAGACCTTTTGGTGAGGGAACATGCCCTTAGCACAGAGGACATGAGGATCTGGTTTGCTGATAGACAATGCTCTACTGCAGATGAGTTGGGAAGGGAGACCTATGCCTAGCAAGCAGGGCACCTCTGCATAGGAAAGGGACACACAGGGCTGCTCATGGGTCTATGGGAACCCATGGTGGGCAGCTCAGACTGCCCCAAGAGAATCCACCAGTAGCAGGGAAAGCCACTAGTCCAGGAACATGTCCAGGACCCAGGGTTAAATGTTTTGAATGCAATCAGTGGGGCCATGTGGCATACAGATGTTCAACAAGGCAAGGTGGGGAACAAAAGGTGAGAGAGCCAGTAAGTGGGAATGACAAAATGCCAACAGTAGGTTGTCTTGAGACAACAAGGGTACCAAACTACCACAAGAGGGTATATCCTGTCTTGGTAAATGGCAAAGAGACCATTGCTAAGAGAGACACAGCCTCTGACATGAACATTGTGAAGCCTGCAATGGTTACAGGGGAGCAATACTTGCCGGGGCAGTCTACTCCGGTCAGTGCTTTAGGAGGGAACCCCATTCCAAATACCTTTGGCTAGGGTTCACCTTAACTGGGAGGGTGGAAAAGAAAGCCAGCAAGTAGGTGTGTTTGAGGATATCCCTACAGATGTACTGATAGGGAATGATTTTGATAATGCAGTGCCTTGTGCTCATGCAGTTATATGCAGTCAGGCTTGGAGCCAAGCATGTGGGTCTTGTAGCCTGGGTGAGACCCAGACAGACCACACACTTGAAGCCAGGACTGGTGAGATCATCACTTCAGGGAGGGAGCTACCCTGTAGCAGTCAGACTGAATTTGAACCACAGCTGCTTGTGGGTACTGATGCTCCCTTGGACAGAGTGACAGTAAGGGCAGAGGTGAGTAGTAGTACCCACCTGACAGTGAGGCACCGCTGTCAGAGGATAGCAGACTTCCTGTGGAAGGGGAGCTGGGAAGGCTTACAAAGACAGAGTTGAGACAGGCTCAACTCTTAGACACAACATTACAAGGCCTGAGGCAGACAGCTAGTGAGACACCTGATTCTCAAGGGAAGGGGGAATCTGTATATAGGGACGAAGGGTTACTGTATAGAGAGTGGAACCCTGAGGGACAACTAGAGGGTGAGAGAATATAGCAGTTGGCAGTGCCTCGAGCTTACCATCTGGCACTTCCAGTCATAGCCCATGATATTCCCTTTGCAGGTCACATGGGCATAAAACATACAGAGAGATGTATTATGCAGAACTTCTATTGGCCTGGAATTTCCAGAGATGTAACAGGGTACTGCAGGACCTGTGAGCAGTGCCAAAAGGTAGGCAAGGCAGGGGACAAGGTGAAAGCTCCTTTGATGCCTTTGCCTGTGATTGAGGAGCCATTTCAGAGGGTAGCTATGGATATTGTGGGACCTCTCAATACCCCCAAGTTCCACAGGGAAAAAGTATATCCAAGTGGTAGTAAATTATGCTACAAAATACCCTGAGGCAGTGGCTTTGTCCTCCATTGAGGCAGAAAAGGTGGCAAATGCTTTGTTAGAGATTTTCAGCAGGGTAATTTCTCCAAAAGAAATACCGACTGACAGAGGTGCCAATTTTATGTCAGACCTGCTGGCTTGTCTGTGGAAGCACTGTGGGGTGAAGCACCTAAAGACCACTCCCTACCATCCCAAGACTAATGGTCTTGTTGAAAGGTTAAACTCTACACTCAAGTCCATGCTATGGGCATTTGCAGACCAGTTTAAGAGGGAGTGGGACAAATATTTGCCCCATATGTTGTTTGCTTACAGAGAGGTTTCCCCGTGAATCCACAGGTTTTTCACCCTTTGAGTTGCTGTATGGGCATAGGGTGAGGGGACCTCTAGCTTTAATTCATGATGAGTGGGAGAGTGAGTGTGAATCTCACCAGGTGTCTGTTGTTGCATATGTCCTAAACCTCAGGACAAGGCTCAGGGAACTCATGGGCTTGGCACAGGAGAACCTGGTAGAAGCCCAGCAGCAGAAAAAGGTCTGGTATGACAGGAATGCTTGAGTTAGAGAGTATGTTGTAGGGCAGAAGGTAATGGTTCTCATTCCTGTCAGACGCAACAAGCTGCAAGCAGCTTGGGAGGGACCCTACAAGGTGGTAAGAAAGGTCAGTGATGTTAACTACATGGTAAAACTGCTAGGCAGGAGGCAGGGGCACAAATTGTATCATGTTAACATGATGAAACCCTACCATGATAAGGAGGCGCTTATGCTGAGTATTTGCAGAGGATTTCAAGAGGAGCCTGAGGGAGATCTGGTGACTGATCTCCTCAGTGAGGCTCGGACTGACACCTCAGTGGAAGGGGTAGCAAAGTTCTCCTACTCAGGTTTGAGAAATCTGAGCAGTATTACAAATGTTTGGGGACATGTTCGTTGGGAAACCAGGGTCCACTCACCTGGTGCAGCACTAGGTGGATACAGGACCCCAAAGGCCTATTAGGCAGGCCCCTTATAGGGTGCCTGGGAGAGTTAGACAGACTCTGAGGGAGGAGATACACAAAATGTTGGAACTAGGGATAATTCAGGAATTCAACAGTCCCTGTTCTTCCCCAGTGGTGCTGGTGTGAAAGGAGGAGGGCAGCACCAGGTACTATGTGGACTACAGGAAATTAAATAGTCACAGAGAGTCAGATGCTTACCCCATGCCTAGAACAGATGAAGCCCTAGAGCAGTTGGGTGGGGCTGAGTATCTTACCACAATTGATTTTACCAAGGGTTACTGGCAGGTGCCCTTGAGTCCCAGTGCTAGAGAGATAGGTCGGCCTTTGTAACACCTTTTGGCTTGTATGAGTTCACAATGATGCCCTTTGGGATGACAAAATGCCCCAGCAACTTTCCAGAGGATGGTATATCATATCCTAGCAGGGGCAGGAGATTTTGCTCTTGCTTACCTTGATGACATTGCCATTTACAGACATTCCTGGCAAGAGCACCTTCAGCATGTCAGGGAGGTGCTGGGCAGACTACAAAGGGCACGGTTGACCATTAAGCCAAGCAAATGTCAGGTGGGTATGGCAGAGGTCTCCTACCTGGGACATAGAATGGGGAGAGGTAAGATCAGGCCAGAACCTGCCAAAGTGGAAGAACTTCAGGCATGGCCTACACCTGTTACTAAAAAGCAGGTGAGGGCATTTTTAGGGACAGCAGGGTACTACAGAAAGTTTGTTCCCAGTAATAGTGCCATAGCTGCTCCACTCATAGACCTGACAAGGGAAAACAGGCCATATAAGGTAATGTGGACCACAGCACGTGAGCAGGCATTCTAGAAACTTAATGAAGCTTTGGGAGGATCCACTGTGTTAGCCAGTCCAGATTACAGCAAATAATTTGTTGTGCAGGTTGATGCTTCAAACCATGGGGTGGGGGGTATACTTAGTCAGATTTCTTCAGAGGAAAAAGAGCACCCAGTGATTTATCTCAGTCATATTCTCCAACCCAGGGAGGAATGTTATGCAGCTGTAGAAAAGGAATGTCTAGCCATAGTGTGGGCACTGCAGAAATTTTAGCCTTATCTGTATGGAAGAAAATTCACTGTAGTTACAGATCACAATCTCCTAACATGGTTACATCAAGCTAGCCAGCAAAATGTGAAGTTGCTAAGATGGAGCCTAGTGTTGCCAGCATATGATATGTCAGTGCAGCACCACTGTGGGATTAGCAATGCTAATGCAGGTGGGCTCTCAAGGCAGGGAATGGGGTAAGGTATACCCAGATAGACCTACCCTCACAAGCAACATTTCTCAAGTGTCACTTGAAAAATTAGCTTGAGTTCTCAGGGGGTGGGGGGGTGATTGTGAAGATTGCCAGCCTAGCTAGCTAGAATTTTGTAAATAATTCTGTCATTGTAAATATTAATATGATCTACAGGCTTGTTTGACAAATGTAAGAAAACTGTGTATGTGCTGAGCTTCAAAAATGTAACCACATTGCACTATGCTGGAAGAAAGTGGATAAGCAAAGAATTTTACTACTGTGTGTGATCTCAAGCTAGGAGACAGAGTGTCTGGGCTAGAAGTTTCTTTTTATTGTTTTAAGACAGAGATAATTGCTAGGTTTTACATGTAAAGTGTATTTTATTGCTGTGACTTCCTGACAGGTGCAAGATTACAAAGAAATGGTAAATTTTAAATTCTGTTAGCCTGGGAAATTAAGTAGAAGTGACAAGAATGATGTAATCTGAGATGAGTCAGCAGTAATGTGTATTATCAATTTAAGGACTATGTCAGAGAGAAAGAATGCCATTTTGTATTTGTGTCTGAACCTGAACACATCAGCTCACCAGCACTTCTCATCTATACTTGCTTGGTCTATAAGTAAGATATTTATTTAGGTACAGTGATTTCTCTTAGAGATAGATAGAAATAGTAAGATTAGCCTAGTTGTTTTCTATATTTATGTGAGACTGTCCTACAATGTTGTTTTAAAGCATTTCCTGTGATTTTTTAATTCTTTATTGTCACTGTGTTGAATCTATGAGTATTGTCTTGTAATTTTATTATTTATTATTAAATATTTTTAAACATTTCAACTGTGGCTGTTTTGTGTCAAGGTAAATTAAGTTCCTAGCGTACTTGCATGTATTTGGTGACACTGTATAGGCCACTCCTAAAGAGGCTTAGCCTTGGACACACTTACCAAATGGATAATATTAACATTGCACAGTAGAATTGGACACCCTTTGGTAAGGGCCTTTAGAGTAGCTGATAAGAGTAGTTGGTGGCAGGTGGTACTACCATATAGTCTGGGCAGAAGGGGGCATAGCTGGAAAACGTGTGCCAGCCTTCACCAGGAGTGTCTGTATGTATATAAACCAAATCTCAAAGTGTGTGTGTGTGTGTGTGTGTGTGTGTGTGTGTGTGTGTGTGTGTGTGTGTGTGTGTGTGTGTGTCAGCTACTTGGGCAGGGACACAAAGCCCTGGTTGGACAGAGAGGGTACTGGAGGTTTTGGCTTGACTACTTGGCTGAGATCTGAACCCTATAGCTGTGCCAGTGGGGAGTCTTATTGGGGATCTGGAGAGAAAGGGAGAAACCAGCTGTGAGCTCTTAAGGGAAATTGTACTTTACTGTGTGT